>NW_004797471.1:176681-179408 GCF_000002075.1 Aplysia californica | reverse complement strand
GGCATTAGCCATGTTGTTATGGACAATAGCTTATTGTAATTGTGACTCATGAGCTGATTCATTAATGTCATGCTCATAACTAACTGTGCCTGAACTGCAACAGAGAACTGCTGCTTTTTCTTTCATAATCCTTACTTTCGTCATTTCCTCTACTTCTTTTGTATTTTACTTGTTAGTCACACTCTGTGACCCGTTTTTTCCGGGGTGCTTTGATAGTCGAGGCAGACTGTGCTGTTGAAACTAGAGAGGTGACATCTCCCCCTCAGCGCTCATATGACCTTATGCAGTTGCGAGCGCTGTAAAACCTCTAATAAAACAAAGTAGAGTAACCCCTTTCATTACTAAACCTTCTCAACAATCCAACCAGTCCAAGACAGTCTCGGGGAAGGTACACAGTACATGAAGGGGTTAAACGTTGAAAACGATCCCCCCCCCAAAAAAAAATTCCCCTTCGAAGACAAAACTAGACAAAAGCCGTTGGTTTTCAGTGTCCGTGTACTTTAAGTAGTTTTAGTAGTAGCTTTTTGCGTACAGCATGACTTCAGAAACGTTGTGCCCTGAATTCACCACAAAACCCATGGAACTTGGTTTAATAATAATAATTATTAGATCTATTAATAATAGTAATCATAATAATATAACATTTATATAGTGCATTTAAAAAAGTAGCTCAATGCGCTTTACATTGGAATAGCCATATATTCAAAACCTTTCTTACTACTTCCTTTCTTCTCATGCATAATGTACACACACACACACACACACACACACACACACACACACACACACACACACATATATATATATATACGAGCTATTTTCATTCAGACATAGATCTAGGCACAGAACAACTATAATAAAATTTTTAAAAAGCTTACGAAGGATAGGCCTGTATGAACAGAAAATGCTTAAGATGCCTTTTGAAGCTATCAAGTTTAAGATAGACTTAAATAGATCTTAAAGCCTGATGTTTATAACAATATTATATTATTATTATAGGCTACAGTTTTATCCTAATCCTGTTCGAGATGAAGCGTGCATATAATCATACTGTGCTGTCGTTAACAACTGCATACTAGATCTACATGTAATACAATGTACAAATTGCAACAACTCCCGATCTAAAACTAAAATTATCAAGGGAAAACGCACAATAAAAATAAGAACAGACAGACAGCTAAAAACATCCAAACAGAGAGATCTAAATCTTATATAATTGTTTTCATCAATTAGGCCATTAATTTCAGGGGCGGTTGTCGGGCCAGGCACCTGCACAAAAGGCGCCGCGAGTCACGAGCAGACGTCAACAGGCGAACGACAATCGACGTAAAGCCCCAGAGGTTTCCCCGCTGTGCGCCGGACTTTTTTTCTTTTTAGTTTCACTTTTAGCGTCCACATGCGAACCGATAGTGCTCTGGGCTTGGCTAGTCACTGAAGTCAGTGCTCGCCCCTTCTCTGAGTCTCGGACAGCAGTTTAGGGGAGGGGGGGGGGGTGGAGGGATATATAAGCTGTTCCCTGAGATCGCAGCTGCTTTAATGACAGCGGTAAGTTTAGATTGGTGGGCGCATAATTATTTGTCATTGTTTTTGTTTTTTAATGAGCCGTTCCACCTAAGTCTACTTTGGTCGCGTTGTTGTTCAGAACTGTTTTCTCCTTAGCCGTATGCTGTAGGTTTAATCGGGAGAAAGGAAAAGAAGGTGGAATCCTACGTCGGTATGTTGTTCTTTCCTATCTACAACTTGACCAAGTTAACACTTTTATCGGTTTCCAAGTGACGAATAGCATGTGTGTGGTGACTTGGGAAAACCAATCATATTGTTTTTCCAGCATTATAGACTGACTCCATAAGGAGATACTGCGCTTTTGAGGAGTGTAGTGATCGCTAAAGATATCATTTTCCCTTTCCGATGTCACTGATCTGTGGCCATAGTATACTATCATATAGTATGTTAGTGTTTTAGCGCCTATAAATGGCTGACTGCATTGTATGCTTCCCAGGAAGTTGAGTTTGTTTCAGAATGCTCTCAGGTCTGCTGGGGTATTAGTATCGATTGTGAAGCGCATAGAGCTTGCTGTTGAGCGGAGATTTGCGCTATACAAATGCTATCTATTATTATAATGTATGCCCTTTCTAGAGAAAGAAGTACGACAATTTGCAAATGTTTGGCTTTTTTCAGATTTCATTGGTTATATACAGAATTCGGCTCATCGAATTATTGTCTCTTGTGCTTACTATATCTTTAACACTTATTCTATTCAGTTTACTCGAACTTTCTGTTACTGTACTTTCACTCCCAATATAAAACATAAAAAGCCCAGAAACTACATTGACATGTGAGAAAAAAATCAGAGATAAAAAACATAATAATTAAATGAATAGATGAATAAATAAATAAACAAATAAATAAATTAATTAATTAATTAATTAAGCAACAGGTTTGAAATTTGTGTTTGAATGACGTAACGGCCGTGTCTTTTTTCCAGGTTTTGTTTGGACAACGGCTGACTCTTCACGTGAAATGATGACGTTATCTCTTCGACTTTTGTTTGCTGTCTGGCTAACAGCTGTTAGTGGAAGGGACATAAGAAACAAACAGCCAAACATCGTGGTTGTATTAGCAGACGACTACGGCTTCAACGACATCGGTTACCATGGATCACAGATTTTCACTCCAAATCTTGACCAGGTAAAAATATGATAATGAGAGTTCCTTCCCTCTCCCCCC
>NW_004797471.1:160181-176413 GCF_000002075.1 Aplysia californica | reverse complement strand
CACACACACACACACACACACACACGGGTAACTGGCTTCAAGTCAAATGGCTCAGCAAGAAATCAAAAGCTAGGGTCACCCACAATGGAAGACCGATGCAAGGGCGCATTCCTGAGTATGTGGCAGTGGCGATGGAGTCTGTGAGCGAAGAACCTAAAAAGTCAGTTTGTAGTCATAGTATTGAATTAACTATTGCTAGAGAATCAGCTCGGCACATGTTGAAATACCATCTGAAAATTAAACCGTACAAGATCCTGGTACATCAAAGGCTCAGTGACGCCAATGCAGCAGAAAGTGACAATGTCGTGGACAATTTCGCCAAGAGCCTCAGATCGTGTATCGCCGGAGACGGACGTCATATGGACCATGCGCTCTAACTTCCTTCACACGTAAAAATTTTTCTCGTAAATTTGTCACAATAAATCTGAATCGTGACCAAATGCTTCTCTGTGAAATCGTGTTGTTACTACCTCTATTTTGATCGCGTTTTATGGATAGCTCCGTGGATAAAGGGTGTTTTTTTTTTGGTCACCAGGGTACGTGTAATATTAGAAGCAACGACTTATGAAGGAAAGGTTGCAACATCTTCTGGTCGAAGGACGCCATTGGTAGATCCTTTACTATCCCTTTGCTATTATTGTTATGCTTTTTACTAGCACCGAAAGGATCTCTGTCATGTCGGGAAGCTCTGTCAGCTCAGTTAATATGGCCCTGGCTCAGAGCCACGACTTTGTGTTCTAGAACTTATTTGCAGTTTTTTTCATAACTGGCTTTCCATTAGCTTGGCTTGGTTCTAGTTCAGGTGTACGTTATATTTTATAGGCCTTCTCTGTGAAAAGGACTAGTAATTTACAGTGATATTTTAGAATGCTTTTCAATCAATGCAATGTTATATTCCTGATGTTTTTGCAATGCTTCTTATATTATTCTAATGTTTTTGGGTTTTTCCTTCTTTCTCAGCTGGCGTCCGATGGAGTGAAACTGGAGAACTACTATGTCCAGCCCATCTGTTCACCCACTCGTAGTCAGTTGATGTCTGGCAGGTACCAGGTGGGTTCTTATATTCTAATAAAAAATTTTAAGGGTCTTTTTTGTTTGTTTGTTGTTGTTGGTTTTTTTTTGGGGGGGGGGTTTTGTTTAGCAATGTCATGGTGGCCTCGGCACTGATTCCGTGTTCGGCTCTTCATTATTACAAAATTTCTTCATGGGGAGATTTATTTCATCGAGCTTCAGTGTGTGTAAAACTAAAACATCATTTGTTGCTGCTAATCCAACTGCACATGGACGTCCCCCCCCCCCCCCCTTTCAATTGTCAGGCAGTATTGGGTGTTCTTCTACTGGTGTGTGCTTCCTAATACCGTAGGTCCATTGACATGATGAGATCAGGTTCGGTCGAGTCAATTAACACCTTTGCTTGACACTGCTTCGAAACGCATCACTCCTCTTAGGCTCACAACCTTTTGCATCCACCCTGGCGCACAGAGAGCTTTACAAGCAAGAAAAAACGTACTTTTTCATTTTTCATTTTCAAACTTTCTAAAGGTATTCAGTGGCCAGTACTTTTCCATATCGCCTTTACTTCCCCACTCGAAGTCAGGTACCCATCACTGCTGGGTGGGCAGGAGGGAGCGAAAAAAATCCGTGTCTCAACCGTGGTTCGAACCCAGACTTTTCCGCTTTTGAGACGAACGCACAAACCGATCCGCCACCATACCCTCGCAATATAAATGCGATCCATTATTATCATTAGTAGTAGTAGTAGTAGTAGTAGTAGTAGTAGTAGTAGTAGTAGTAGTAGTAGTCATTCATCATTCTTATTCTGATTCCAACCAGATCCACACAGGTCTTCAGCATGGCCTCATTAACTCTGGACAGCCGTCTGCTCTGCCGCTGGACAACCCCACTATGGCGGACAAGATGAAAGAGGCGGGTTACGCCACACACATGGTGGGCAAATGGCACCTGGGATATTTCAAGGCGGAGTACATGCCCTTTTACAGGGGCTTCGACACGTACTATGGTAAAGGATTGAATAATGATATGGTACACAATAAACTACTTTAGCCCTCTAGAACCTGAACCTATTTCTAGGGATTTTTAAAAATCTTAAATTTGAAATGGCACATGGAAATGCATCAAATAGATGGACTTGGCGTTTATTTTTGACAAATTTGTTTTTTACACCGAGTTCGAAAATGTGTTATGTATGGCACAACAGGCTTTTGGGGAATTTAAAAAAGACCCTTGAGCCATATATTATGGCACAAATCGTTAAGTTGAAAATATAAAAAATATCAGAAGTGTACTATGTGGTTGACATGAGAGTAATAAAAGTATTGATTGTTCTTTTTCCAAAAGCAACAATGTTGCGGAATGTATTATGATACGAATACAGATCAAAAGTTCAACATTTGCACACAAAAAAGAAAATCATTGAAGCAGTTTCGATCACTTTGCACTTTAAACAAGCAATGAAACTTTTGGCATCGCACTTGTTGTTTCTTCATCTGCCCCTGTTGCTGGTTCATTCTGGGATAAGATCATTGTATTCCTGCAACCTGCGGTCGGTGGAGCACTAGTTCTTGACTCATGTGGGTGTAGTTGAGTCAGAGATGATTGGCCTGGTCGTGCAAGTTTTACTTCAATAAGGGATGTTGCAATGTTACCTTGAAATAGTTTAATGGGCTTCGGATAAAGCAGTCTGTAATGTCTCTTGTACCAGAGCCAAGCTATAAGGACAGAAATGTTTAGACAGATAAAGAGGGAACATAATGTACCATCTCCTCCATTTCAGATGATACTTGTAGAGAGAAGCAAGTCCAAAAAATTGATTAATGTCACCCTCGTAGCAGTTGTGAAAAAGGGCAATTTAAGGACAGGAGACTTTGATCCTCTCTTTTTTTCCATTTTGATGTATCTCACCACTTCATTCAAGTCGTCGTTGGCTCCCCAAAAAGTTGAAATGAGATCAGTAGGGTTGTTGAAGGGCTACGTTCAGGTTCTGGTTCAAGGGGGGATAAGACCATAAAAGAGAACAAAATCATTTATTAATGATTTCAAGCATCATAAGCACGGAGACTTTCTGGGGTAGTCAGAGACCAGAAGTGTGAAATTAGTTTGACCAATGCCTGCCACCCTGACCCTACGACCAGCTGAGAAATGTGTCCCTCGCATTGTTGGTACATGCACGGAAGGGTGGCGTTGGTCGACTGTGCTTATTATACCGATGGGTTGAAGTAAGGGAGAGGTTCAATCATTTCTGTTTTTAATAGGTCAAACAGAGGTCCTATGATATGCAAGCTCTGCTGGTGGCAATAGATAAGTGAGACAAACGCATGCCATCAGGAGAAATGTGTGAAGTTTTGACCTCTGCTTGCCTACTGTACAAGCAACTCACCGGCTGGGCTTCTGAAATCCTCTTCCACCCCCTTACATTCCCCTGTCTACGACGAAAAATGTCTAAGACGGAATATTTTTCTAGCTACCTTGCCATTCCGTCTTACACAGGCTCGACTCTAGTTATGATTTGTCCCATTGTGACAACACACACATTTTTATTGGCTACATTGCTTTGGATGACGATATCAGTTTTTGACGACAGTTAAAGAATCAAGTAGAACTATTTTTAAAATATGAAATACAAAACACTTTTTTTTCTAATGATGTTATAGAACATAGATCTTCTGCCATCCAAATTGGTCCCACATATTGTGCATGCAATTTGAAAAACCTAAGCATAGAGTCACATGCGCCGTATACCATACATTGACCGTATGGGATAAAGCGCTATACATGTATATGCAATCTATACTTTTTTTATTTGTTCTTTTTAATAAATGAATTTTTTTATTTCTTTTAACTATCATTTATTATTATTTTTATTATTATTTTTATTATTATTATTATTATTATTATTATTATTATTATTATTATTATTATTATTACTATTATTATTATTATTATTACTATTATTATTATTATTATTATTATTATTACTATTATTATTAATACTATTATTATTATTATTATTATTATTATTATTATTATTATTATTATTATTATTATTATTATTATTATAGCACAGTTTAAAAATCCCTGTTATCCCCGCACTTTTGTCCAGGCTACTTGACCGCCTGCGAGAATTACACTAGCCACAAGCGGCTCTACCCACACGACGGAGTGGCATATCTGGACCTGCGTGACAACAACGGACCTATATATAACGAGAGTGGACACTACTCCACGCATCTCTTTACAGAGAAGGCGATACATGTGGTGCAGGCTCACGATACCAGTAAAGTAAGTAATTTTGTGTGAGAAGGGAGGGGAACAATGAAGTAGAGGTAGAGGGGATTGGGGGGGGGCGTGGTTGTAAAGCTCATTATATAGCATGAAATTATTATTATTATTGTTATTATTATTATTATTATTATTATTATTATTATTATTATTATTATTATTATTATTATTATTGTTATTATTATTATTATTATTATTATCATTATTATTATTATTATTGTTATTGTTATTATTATTATATATTATTATTATTATTATTATTTTAAAATTATTATTATTATTATTATTATTATTATTATTATTATTATCATTAAAGGGGAAATAATGATTTGAGGGAAAAGACATGATGATTTGTTAAACGTTTGTAATGGATAACGGAACCGACTAGATGTTGCAGGTAGCACAAACCACAGGAGACGATCAGAAGAGTCTGTGCCTGGATCAGAGTTTGTGGATGAGACTACGATGTACTGGAAAGCAGAAGAGACATATTATAATGAGGTGTGTCAGATTCTCCTCACAAGATACGCCCCGCTGAATAAAGAAAATGAAGAAAACTACAATACGTTGACCGCTTAAAACGACCCGAGATCATAATGAAAGAGGTGTTTTAAGAAATGATGTGGGGCAGGAGAGCCAGGGGAAGACAAAGAGTATCATGGATGGACAACATGAAAACGTGGACTGGCCTGGATATAATAGCAGAATGTGCAACGGCAGCTCGCGACCATGAAAGATAGAGGGTCATTATACGTCAACCTCTGAGTCAGAGATGACGCCTCCAGAGATCCAGGGAGAGATGTACACAACTCGTTACCTTATAATTACAAAGTTATATGTGCTAAGTATCTAGTTTTGATAAGCTTGACGTCAAAAGTGTTGAGTTTCAAGTCATACCAAGTTTTTTCAAATGCAATTCTTGGAACACATTGATAACGACTCCGAATGATCTTACGATTTTGAACGAGCAGATAAAACATTTGGTTTCCGACCTCGAAGTCTTAGTGACTCAAAACGGCCAAAAATGGACTTTGCAATTCTGAGGTAGTGAGGTCATTGCCACCCTGGGACGTGAATACTGTGTGTGAATATAATTATACAGAGACTAAAGGTCTTTTTGAGGACAACTGCATCCGGATGAATCCATAATCATTACAGATGGCTCTGTTCAACGTGGTGTCAGATTAGGCTTTCAGCGCTCGGGTTTATTGGCAATAGGAATCTGGTGCAGCAACGGACAGCATTTCTCGTAAGTGCTTGGAAGTCAAAGCTGTCACAGAGGCCTTTAGATTTAGATTCTGACCTACTCAATGAGCACATTTGAGAAAATGACGTGCAAGATTCTTCTGTGTTCAATACAATATGCTCAGCGAATTCAATGGGAACAATCTGCGGGTGATCACCTGGATCTTATGTCCTCGACATGCAGGTCTGAGGCCGAATGAGCGAGCAGATCAACTGGCTGGCTGCGCTAGAATGAAGGGATCGCTCACACTTGATCTTCCTACCGTGACTGCGCTCACACGGGACCATCAAGCTAGCAAGGGGGAAGACAGCTCCTATACAATGGAGATATTAAAATGGAAAGAAATACAATCAAAGCAGGTGGAGCTCAGCAACCTCTGCAACCCTGGCAGACAACTCAGCAATCAGTAACTGACGAAGGTCAGCAGTATGGACTATTGATATGATAGACCCTGCTGAGGAGGGGCGAGGATTTATGTTGGTTCTAGGCTAGTAATCAAGTAATCAAAATGGGGAAAAAGGTGGAGATTGATGTTGTTCATGATTGATGTTTTATACGCATGGGGGATTTGTAGAAGGTGGGGGATGCAGAAAAATAAGAAAATAAGAGGAACAAGACCTGTTCAGAGTTGAGAAACATTGTAATCTTTCTACAACTGCCCTCTTTGTCTAAGTTACGGGTTTACTGCTTGGAAAATGAAAAAAGTATCAGATTCGCGCACAGTCGGGAAAAAAATTACTATCAGAGCCGCACACTTTTGACGATGGATACACTTAGATTGCCGATTCCATCCAACGGTTACAGTCCCCTTGACTAAATGACTCTGTACAGCCCCCATCCAAATATATTCTTCTTTCTGGAGACGTTAAGCGACTTCCACGCCATGTCCACGCTTAAACTAAAAACACAGACCAAATAGAAAGACATTGTCTAGAAAAGGGAAGGGAGATGTGTTACAAGCAAATTTACGCAGACGAACAATTCTCACAACTTTAATGTTTATTCTTAATGAGCAAGAAAATGCTGCCCAACACTATAAATAAGATCATCGCCACTTTCCTGTAGATACATGTACGTTTTTATACCCGAAAAGCCAATTCATTCAATACAACATCTACTGGATATTGGTCACAAGCCAAGTAAAACGCAGAGGGTACTCAAATTGTTGGATGCTATTGGTTTTGGTACTCATCGGCAATCTGATTATATCGATATCGTTAAAAAAGTGCGCGGCTTTGATAGATTTGTGTTTTTTTTCGTTTTTAAAAAAATGTATTTATTTAATATTGTTTTCTTTTGTGTGTGTGTGTGGTTTTTTAAAACTTTTTTTTTAATTGGGGGAGGGGGGGGGGGCGTTTGAAAGTGCGCAACTTTGATAGTTTCCCCTTTTCCGAGCAAGAAATCCGAGGCCGGGGCAATTAATCTGGGTTTTTTTTCCTCTGCTCTGATTTTCTCTCCGGAAAAGGTCCTGGTTCAGTAAAGGCCTAGATCTATGTGCTAAACACTAAACACATCAACTACTGACAGTGCTTCTCTTGATTTATTTTCAGTTGTTCGTTATTGTTGGGTTTTTTTATACATTACTTCCCCTCTTGTTCTCCTGCATGTTTCAGCCTCTGTTCCTGTACTTGGCCTATCAGTCTGTCCACGCGCCACTACAGGTTCCCGGGGAGTATGAGAAGAAGTACAGCCACATTCAAGATGAGAAGCGAAGAACATATGCAGGTTGGCAATAAGGTCGTCGTCATTGTTATGCTCGAAAGAGTTATCTTTGTTTAGACTGGAATTAAAATTTGGTGCTTTTGTTAAATTAAAAATGCTCTGCTCATCTAGCTTTCAAGGAACCGATTTAAGAGCCCTCTAAATGCCTTTGCTGAGCTAACAAAATTTTTAATTCAACCCTCTTTTAACGTCAGCTGTGTACCCTAGATCTCACATCTAAAACGTTCTTTTTTTTCCAAAAGCACGCCCATAAACCACAGTCTCGAGCTTTCGAATAAGACTTAGGCTTCCGAAATCAAAGACTTCCAACTAAGACACTTGGGGGGTTGAGGTTGTGTTTGTCTTTATGCCCCCACCAACTCACTTCAGATGATTCTGGAGGTGTGCTTCCGATCCTGCTTGCCAGAGCCACCCCAGGCTGAGAGAGATGGGCTGCAACATCCCAGCAGAAAGACCGAAGTACTCGATAAAATCTTCCTACACAAGGAAATCGAACTCGAGTCTCCTGCATGCGACATCGAAGCGCCTAGTCGCTACACCCCAAACGCCGTTGTTATTGTGTATGTGTGTGAGTTGGGGGGGGGGGTACATTGTACTACACGTAATAACTAGATAAAAAGTGTCCCATTTTTTCCTTCTAGGCATGGTGTCCGCCATGGACGAAGGTATGGGCAATCTCACTAAGGCACTGAAGGAAAAAGGCCTCTGGGACAACACTATTCTTGTTTTTTCTACTGGTGAGTACCAAAGGAATTCTGTGGCCTTGACGAAATAAAATGGGGTATTTAAAATCTGCGTCATGTGTTTCAAATGTGTAAATAAAACTGCTCCTTTTTATCTACAAGAACTTATCAGTATATATAAACCAGGGAGAAACCTAAGATCATCGAACGATAACACCCTACTTGTGACACCTGTAAAATCATACAAATCATATGGAGAGAGATCTTTCTCATATCTTGGTCCATTTATGTGGAACAGATTACCCATGAAACTAAGACAAATAAGAACACTTGATAGCTTCAAAAGACATCTTAAACATTTTCTGTTCCTACAGGCCTATCCTTCATAAGCTTTTAACGTTATCTTTCATTACATTTGTTCTTTTCCTATGTCTGGATGAAAATAGTCTCTGTGTGTGTGTGTGTGTGTGTGTGTGTGTGTGTGTGTGTGTGTGTGTGTGTGTGTGTGTGTATGTGTGTGTGTGTGTGTGTGCATTAATGTATATTGCTTGAGAAGAAAGGAAGTAGTAAGAAAGGTTTTTGAAAAATGGGTATTCCAATGTAAAGCGCATTGAGCTACTTTTTTTGGAAATGCGCTCTATAAATGTTATATATTATTATTATTTGTTAAGTTGAAATAAGAGCAAATGAGAGGGTTAGGGTGAGAAAGAGGGTAACTGCGTTTATCGGCAATTTCGGGAAAGACGAAAAACAAACCTGTTATTTTTATTGTGGAGCTTATTATTTACTTGTTCACTGCAGCATCCCCCCCCCCCCTTCCCCACACACACACACAGAGTAGAAGTGTAGCTTTTGATCTTACTTTTAAAGTCTGTCTGCGGAGAAGGTATTCTCAACAGGAAGGACTTGCTCGTTTCCTCTGATGCCTATGGCCAGGTAGCTATGCAAACACGGTGTGTTTTCCCTGTTTAGTCAAGAAAACTTTTCTCAACTGCAATTATTGTAGGTAAACAGTGTGAGATTGGAGAGAGAAGGGGGCAGAAAAAGGATTCGGGCAGAATGAGAAAAGACAATTTAGGACAACTTTTTACGCAGTCCAATGCTATGTCAGTGGCAGTGGTCTTCTGTAGAAAAAATAGAGGCTTCGGGATGGAGCCTCCTCTGTTGAGTGTTGTTTGTGGACAGGGCTGCGACGCCATCAGCCGAGTCTCATTCACAGCCATCTGTAAAGATTTTCGCTTCGTCAGGGTACTGTTTAATGAGTTTAGTTCTTTTTAATGTGGGTTGAATGCTTTTGTGTCTGTGCACTGTCTATTGTGTGTGGTGCAGTCTAAGTTTATGTTTGCCTTGGTGAGGTGCCTCGTTGAGTAAGATATACAAGTCACAGGCTTCAGATGATTCACTCTGTCTGTCTGTCTGTCTTTCTGTCGGTCTGTCTGTCTGTCTGTCTGTCTGTCTGTCTGTCTGTCTGTCTGTCTGTCTGTCTATCTGTTCCTCATTCCTTGTTATTTGTCAATTTTACCAGAAGAGGCCTAATTGTATTAGTCTAACACTATTACTAGTATATACATCACTTGTGCAAGTATTTAGACAGAGCCTGCTAAGTTGACTCCTAAAATTTCTGTACTGTGTGGCATCGGAATCTAAAAACACTTGAAATGAGAAGAATACTAAGCTGGATGTCAGACAAGACACATGGTCCTGTGCGTTTCATATAGCAAACACAACATTCTAAAAAAAACGACGTTTTTATTCCCTTTGACGTCTAGATGGGCGAATCATTTGAAATGAAAAGATTAAATTGAAACATTTTGCTTTCAAGTAATATTTCGTCATATTACCCCCCCCCCCTCCCTGCACACACACACACACACACACACACACACACACAGACAATGGTGGTGAAACGTATTCTGGTGGCAACAACTTCCCTCTCCGGGGCAGGAAGTTCACTCTGTGGGAGGGCGGATTGCACGGTGTGGGCTTTGTCACCGGCGGGAGGCTGCCGGTTAAAGGATTGGTCAACAATGAGCTGATCCACGTCTCTGATTGGTTCCCGACTCTGGTGGGTCTGGCCCAGGGCTCTCTCAACGGAACAAAGCCTTTGGACGGATTTGACATGTGGGACACCATCAGGTATGGAACACCTACAGTCAAATTTATCTTCATGATAACTTTATTTTGGGTACAGGTTGGTTTACGGTTTATCCACTCATGTAAAACAGCGTAGTTTTGGTCCATTTAATGTCTACTCACAACATTTATTTTAAAGATTAGATGCTTGGAAAAAGAGTTTGGTTCTAGTATAATCTCTTTTACCGATTGCTAATTTTTTCCGTGTTTTCCATTTTCTTTAAACTCCTGTATGATCTGAATTGTGTTGATGGGGGCAAGAGATACGATCAGTTAACCAACAAAACTGGTTTAGCTAAGCACATTTTTTCGCCCTGTTAGCCAAGTAGGAAGTGATTAAGTTTGACCAGTTTCCTGTTTATGCTTAAACTATTTTTTTTTTTTTTTTTTGGGGGGGGGGGGAGCGCTGTGGATAGAAGAATTGATACATCACTGAGTGAGTGCGATAACGTATTGGTGAAAGAATTGAAACAACCCTAAATGAGTGCAATAAATAATATTAAGGATAAAAGATTTGACAAGTCGCTGAGAGTGTAACATCTTATAATATTATGAATGAAAGCCTATAATAAATTTACCCTCGCTCTCAGTCAGCATCAGATTCTCCTGCAGTAGTCTTGAAAAAGCAGTAAATAATTATTACCTCTTGCTATCATCAGTAGGCCCAAATGTGTACATATTTTTTTTTACCGGCACGTCAAAGAAGAACATGGTAATCATCTCCAAGGTGCAGACCTTTCGGAGAACAGGTGACCACACGTCACCGCGACGCGTGGCCATGCAGTTGGTTATAATAAAGCGCTCATTTGATTATGCTGCCCAGAAAAGAATGGTAACGGACATTTTAACCAGTGATTTGACTGCCTGCGAGCAAGGGATTTTTAAAAAAAATCTTTCTCGCTTTTTTAAACGTTTAGAATTAGAATTTAGACAAAATTTTTACCGTGCACTTGCAGACGATACCATAGATGTAGAAACTGCAATAATAAAAGGGGGGGGGGGTGATTCCTTGCGGCATATTGACAACAGTTGGCCAACGATTTGGACAAAATATTTATACTTCGTTTAGTGACTGCAAGAACTTATGAATAAAAGAATTGATACGTCGCTGGGTGATTGATAGGACGTGTTGATAAAAGAATTGATACGTCGTTTAGTGACTACTGGAACGTACGGACAAAAGAATTGATTGTCGCTGTGAGTGAGTGCTAGAACGTATGGATAAAAATAACTGATTCGTCGTTTAGTGACTGCAGCAAAGGATCTGCTTCTTCCTCAGCCGCGGGACGCCCAGTGAACGCACCGTCTTACTTCACAACATTGACCCACTGTTCGCAAAACGGGGCGTGCCTTTGTACAACGACACTTTCGACACCAGCGTGCGGGCGGCTGTACGGGTTGGCGACATGAAGCTCATTACTGGAGACCCGGGCAAAGGAATTTGGATTCCGCCCCCTGGGGAGTCGTTGGATTTCCATATCGAAGACGGTAAGAGCTACATAGCCTATCTTCCCGGGCTTCCCCCTCCACTTCCCCTTTCCCCACCCCTTCCTTATCTCCTTCCCTTCTCCAGTGGTGTAGAGAACAGTCTGTTTTCCACATGCTTTGTGGGTCTGACATCAAGTTTGCTCTTGGATCGCAGAAGGCAAAAACCTGCAGAAGGAGGTGAATTTGATTTTCGGAAAAATTCAAACGAGATAAGACTTTTTTTCTAGTTTCAGGCAATGTTTGTTTGCTGTATTTGATGTACATTGTACATAATACTTTCGTGTGCCATTTTCTTTCATTATGATTGCAGTTTTTACTTTTGCTTGTATTACTTTCATTAAGAATGTCAACTTACACCACGCCGCGTTTTTGTTTGTTTCTCTGGCTTCAAGAAATGTGTCTGTAAAAGTATGAATCGATTATAACACCTTCTTCATTCTTCCTTTGCAAGTCATTGTAAATGTATATTTCGCTTATTTTCACCACTTTGTCTAGTTTCACAAACATTTTCTTTTGTGTTTTCCATTCCTACAACTGTTTTTGTTTTAAAAAAGTTTTCTTACCGGTGACCACCACCGTCTGTAGAGTAGTGGTTGGGCGCTTCAGTATTGCTTGCAGAAGGCCTGAGTTCGATTCTCTGCGAGAAAGCTGCGTCCTCTCAGCCCAGGTTGCTTGTGACAGACGTGGCAGAAGCCCGCCTCTTTATCGACATAAAATGTGTCGTTGGAGGTGTTAAAACACCTATATTTAAAATAAACCATTGTTTCTTTATTTTCCCCCTGCAATTCATCAGTGATTGTTACTTTTACTGCAAATGTGTCTATGACAGTGAATTCGTTGGGCTTTTTAAAATTTCAACCCTGGCATTCATGAGCATGTCTTTTTAGTTTCTCACCTGTTATGTTGTTTCCTTCAGACCGACAGAAGTCACCTGAGAAGAACGTGTGGTTGTTCAACATCACAGCTGACCCTAACGAGCACCATGACCTGTCTGACCAGATGCCGGACGTGGTTCTCTCCCTCCTGGGATATCTGGAACAGTTTAACGAGACATCCGTGCCACCAAATTGGCCACATTTTGACTGGAGAAGCAGCCCGGCGAGGCATGGCGGAGTTTACGGGCCGTGGATGTAGTCTTTCTTAGATTTTTTCCCCCGCTTCGTCGTTTCGGTTATTTTTGTCACTCGTATGTTTTGTTTTGTGTTTTATTATATTAAGTTTGTCTTACTGCAAATCTTTCTACGCTATGTACATCAATGTGCCTCGCTTGAAATCGGGAGTTACGTGACCGTTCTGCATACATGTATTGTCCTAAAACATAGATTTAGTGCTGAATCACTTTTGCGACGGAGCCACGTCTGTCATTTTATAGCCGGAGACCAGAGCCTTAAGTTATTGTTAAGTGTAAACTTATTTGTTTTTGTTGTAAATGCAGAAGGCCTTTAATAATAATAATAATAATAATAATAATAATAATAATAATAATAATAATAATAATAATAATAATAATAATAATAATAATAATAATAATAATAACAATAATAATAATAAATAGCATTTGTATAGCGCATATCCCCGCTCAATAGAAAGCTCTATGCGCATTACACCATATTATTACCCCAGCAGACCAAAGAACACTCCGAAACATTCTCGGCTTTCCGGGAAGCATACAGTGCAAGCAGCTGATTACGCGCTCAAACACTAACAAACTCACAAGATCTTTCGCTGTCTATAGCCGGGTACCCATTCCCACCTGGGTGAAGTGAGGAAAATTCGTGTAAAGTGCCTTTCCCAAGAACACAACGTCGGGCCCCAGACGGGATTCGAACCCACGACCTTACGGTTGCGAGTCCTAGAGCCTAACCACTAGGCCACCAAACGACCACTTTAGATCGTGCCCCATCCCCCAATACTGTTTTATTTACAACCCATAACTTTTATCTCATCTCCATAGCTGTATACACTCGTGGTTCTTGTGTAGGAGCTTCTTGTGGAGGATAGAAAGAAAATGTCTTTGGAGTTGGAGGTTCAGAACAACTGTAGGTGGTGGTCAGTTTATTTTGGGTGACCATAAAGCCGACATTGTGATGTGTTTTGTGAGCTGGTCGTTTTCAGGTCGTAGAAGTGGGTGTTGCCTTTGGAGGCTGGTCCTTTTTTCAAAGGGTTGACGTTAATTTTCTGAAGGGTTTGTTGGGTAGGCCATTGCTAGGATGATTTTAGGTTTAACAATTGTGTGTCAATAAATCACAAATGATTTGAAATTGAATGTTGAAAGCTTTTTACAACATGTTGTTGTTGTTGTTGTTGTTGTTGTTGTTGTTGTTGTTGTTGTTGTTGTTGTTGTTGTAATAGTATTGGATGTAGTGATTTTAATGGTGAGCTTGTGACAGATAACGATCTGGACATAGTTGCCGGAAATCCGAATCCTCAGAGAAAGCCCTTGTGTCACGACGTGGTGGAATCAAGCGCTCGTCAATTTTTAGGCATCTGGGGTTATTGGTGTCATCTTAAAGCCTGTTCATTTGCCTTCCTTTGGATGAAGAATTATTCATCTATGTTGAATAGTTGTCGAAATATGTACGATTGAAGGAGATCAAAGTCACCTTGTTTCAGAGACATAACTGGCTAGAAAATAGCCACCAAAGTTTGGTAACTTCCATACTCTGCTGAGAGTCATTGGAAACTGAAAATTTACATTTTTGTTTTTCAAGTAAAATCTACACAAAATGTGTTGTTTTTTTTTTTTTAACTTAAAAGGTGTTGAACCAAAAAATGAAAATTCGAAAAAAATGCCTTTCGGCACAAAAAATGCCGATTTCTTTTATTTCATTATTTTGACGAGCACTTGATTTCCCCACGATGCCTCACCTATAGGTTTGTGTGTTACGTAGACAGCCTTGACCTATTATTAGACTGTTGGCGGGAGAAAACTCCACCTGCCGGCGAGCCCAGCAAGATGACACATTTCTCGGATGTCTAGAGTGTAACACCTTTCATTGACCGAAGGTTAGATTATAGATTCATCAATATATCATTATGGTATATTACTATGCTTCGCTCACGCGATCTCAAATTATTTTTCCTCCACAGACCATAAATCCATAAGTGTCTGCCTCAATCTGACAATAATTTTGTTCGAGGGCCCTCTCGGTGACATTTTAACTCCGCTATGATGAAGAATGTGCTTTTTAAAAACCCCATGTTAATTTTTATACCAAGCAAGTATGAAGAGCTAGTTACGTCAGATGAATCAGATATTAGAGTATAGGTAGGGGCCTATTGGGAATAAAGGAAAATATCCATCAGAGATGACTGTATAGCTTTTGGAGAAAGAAAAAAAAGAAAGCATAGGCGTCAAGAAAAGAAGGTGAGCTAGAAATCCAGATTAGAGGTATACACAGATGTTTATCCAATAATCCAAATAAATAAATAAAGTGCTTGAAATGAACTTACAATTAAACAGGAAATCAAGGAAATTTTTAAAACTAAAGGGCGAATCCATCAGATTTTGAGCAGAGAGAATAGAGCACCGGAGAGGGAGGGGGCGGTTATTTTTGGCTTTGAAAAGCAAAGTAAGAGTAACGGTACTGTTAAAACTACACGTCCCAGTGTGATGGTACATGTACTATGTTCAATGACCTAAACACGTTCTGGAGAAATCTAAAGTTTTTATGATACACAGAATACCGCGTTGGTGAACAGGTGTCAAAAGATCTAGCAGATGCATTAATGGAGAAAACTACGTATCCATGGTTTTCAGACCAGAAAAAAAAGGTTAGGCATAGACCTATGTGAAATGCCGACAACTGACTACTTCAGAACCGGAAAAAACTGTTATATAAATGAAAACTTTACACTAGGTTGTGATGACTATACACCACCCTGTTACTTTTTTTTTCTTTTTTTTTTCTTTGAAACAAAAAAAAGGGGGGGGGGCGGCACTCTAGAAACCATTTGAACTCTATAAATCAGCGCAGGAGTATTGTAAACTTCATAAAGAGAGACTGTAAGGTGAAGTGAATAACTGGACCCTGAGCAGACCTTAGAACACCCAGAAAAATTCTCAGCTTCCCGGGAAGCATATAGTGCAAGCTGTGGATTGCACACGATAAAGCACAAAACGACAAGATCTTTCGCTATCTATAGCTGGGTACTCATTCCTATCTGAGTAGAGGAAAATTTGTGTAAAGTGCCTTTCCCAAGGACAAAATTATGTCGAGCTCCTGACGGGAATCGAACAAACTACCTTATGGTTGCGAGTCTGAGATCGTAACCACTTTGCCACCGACGAATCAGACATAAAAATGTCTTCACTGTTGTCTCAAGAATGATGGGAATTTTGTAGGTGCTGACTTTATATGTCATACGTGTATAAGAATGCACGCGTGCGCGTTTATAGGTGTGTTTGTGTGAGTGTGTGTGTGCGTGTGTGTGTGTATGTGTGTGTGTGTGTGTGTGTATGTGTGTGTGTGTGTGTGTGTATGTGTGTGTGTGGTGTGGTCCATCAAACAAATGAGCCAGTGCCTGGACAGTTAAGAAATCTTTAAAACAATTTGCTTGTTTATCATAATTTGTTTGATTGTTGTTGTTGTTGTTGATGATGATGATCTGGTAGTTGTGGCGGTTGCGATCGATGGTAATGTTGAATGCCCCCCCCCCTC
>NW_004797471.1:157114-159326 GCF_000002075.1 Aplysia californica | reverse complement strand
TGTGTGTGTTTGGTGAAACACAAAATCAATATGCCAGTGTCAGGAAAATAACGATTTATCTAATCTTATCTTACCAATACATAGATCTAAATCTGATCTGTATGTCTGTATGCAAAAGCATGTTTTCAGGTTTTAAAAATCCCCCTGAACCCTCTATTCTGAACTTACCTGTCCTATTATTACGGAAGTTCAGTCTCCACGTTCTGATCTCTCCTCGGTCGTTTTGGTGTTTGTTACCCTCTTGCAACACCTCTTATCTTCGACACGTATATGACCCAGTTGTGTTGCAAGAGCCGTAAAACTCTTACTAGAAAAAAAACTGTTGGGCCACATTGGTCACCATGACGCTATTCAGGACAGACGCTTTAACTTCTTTCAAGAAAGAGGGGAGGGGGTGGGCTCAAGTAGACTTTAACCAGTTCTCTTATAGTGCACGTCGTCAACTGACTCAATTAAACGGTCCTCGGTACGTACTCACTCTACCGCCAACACACCGAACCTCTCTGATGCCGATATGTCCCTATCATACTTAAAGTTAAATGAGCAAGCTGGTAGCTAGTGAGTTCAAGCCCCACCCAAGCTTTGTCCAGCAGCCCGTCCCTAATAAATAGCAGGACCCTTCAGATCCCGCGCTCCTATACGCCTAATAACTTATCGACTGGCTTTGTCGCCAGCGATCATGGACGTGCGGATGTATACAGTCCCACTTTTCTGTACTCTCGTCTCTTTCTTGTGTGGGCAAACGTTTGCCGTATGTCCAGATTACCAGGTGGACAGTGACGTGTGTGGTCTGTGGTCGGACCCCGGAACATGGAGCAACAATGAGGTTTGTAAAATTGAAACTACTCCCCATCCCCCCTCCCCCACCCCACCCCAACCAAACCCACCTTTCTTTAAAATTTTCATAATCCACCTCTTTGTGGTTTTTTCAAGCTCTCTGTCATTAAATAACAGTGTGCAGTCGAACCTGCTCTTAGGCCACCTGTCCTTCAAACGAAGAGGAGAACTCCACTTGCGGCAATTTCAAGAAGGGAAAAGGATATTTTACATGGCACACTATTTCGGCCAATTTTAGCGTATCTCACTAGCGACAAATCCGTTTTATTTCGAATACTGGCATATCACATCCAAGACGGAATAAGACTTGGATCACATTGCAGCAAACATAGTTTCGATAACCGTATGTAAGACGTATCGATAAGGCAAAGATTGCCAAGTCAGATACTACGCTAAAACATCATCCTCATACTACCGCAAATGTCTTTTTCGCTTCCTGAAATTTTTAATTGCCGCAAACGAAATTCCCCCCTTCGTTCGATTTCTCCTTTCCGATAGGCTATTTTTGTAGATGTCGTCCAGTCGTTTTGGGATTTGTTGTTGTTGTTGTTGTTGTTGTTGTTGTTGTTGTTGTTGTTGTTGTTGTTGTTGTTGTTCTTTTTTTGACGTGTCTTTCTTCTTCCTGGATGGATGGGTTTTTTTAATCATTTTAAATGAATGAATGAATGATGATGATGATGATGATGATGATGATGATGATGATGATGATGAGGATGATGATGATGAGGATGATGAAGATGATGATGATGATGATGATGATGATGATGATGATGATCATGATTTTTCACCATTATTATTATTAGTAGTATTATTAGTATTAGTATTATGCCCATCAATAAATTATATACCTACTCTACCCCCCACTCCCTCCCCACCCACTCTATTCCAGGTGCCGGTTGACGGTGACGTTGTGACCGTAGACAAATGTATCCTCCTAGACACCCAAACCGCCTCTCTGGGCGGGCTGGACATCACGTCAGAGGGGTCACTGACCTTTGTCCCCTACCTGCCGGATGTAGTCAGGCTGAGCTCGGACTACATCCGTGTAGAAGGCACGCTCAGGGTGGGAAGTGAGCGGTGTCGGTTCGAAGGCCGGGCCGAGATTGTGCTCACAGGTAGGGGCTAAAGACAGGATTATCTACATGTATTATTCTACTGTCGGTGTTCCACACTAAGTGTGTGACCGGCAATTTACTTCGACCACTTGTTGATTGATTGATTGATTGATTGATTGATTGATTGATTGATTGATTGATTGATTGATTGATTGGTTGGTTGGTTGGTTGATTGATTCACACACACACACACGCGCGCGCGCGCGCGCGCGTACATACAAACACACACATACAAAAACACGCACATACAAACACACACA
>NW_004797471.1:149656-151645 GCF_000002075.1 Aplysia californica | reverse complement strand
ATACATACATACATACATACATACATACATACATACATACATACATACATACATAGATGGACACGTTCTCAGTGGACAGAGGTCCTGTTCACTGATGAATCTCGGTTCTCTCTGACACCTAGTGATGGTCGAACCCGCATCTGGAGGCCTCCACGGAAGCAGCTTGCTGCGAATGCAGTTCAAGAAGTGATCCCGTTTGGAGGTGGCTCCATTATGGTTTGAAGGGGAGGGGGGGATCAGCAGGCATCACAGAACCCCCCTTTACCATGTCGACTGTATCCTGAGAGGGCAGCGGTATCTGCAGGAGATCCTTCGACTTCTGGTCGTCCTGGTGCTGCAGCAGATTGGGCCTGCTGCTGTCCTTCATGACGACAACGCCACGCCACGCCACGCCGCACAGGTCCACTGCCGTTAACGCTTTCGTGCAACAGGCGGGGATTACCCGCATGGTTAGGCCGGCCAACAGTCCAGATCTCGAATCCTAATGAACAGTTGTGGGCTGAGCTTGGTCGGAGAGTTCGGAAGAACCCAAGGAGTTTAGAACTAGTTTACTTTTAATCTTCTTGGGAGAACCACCATTTGCCCGCCAACCGACAGCAGCTGCTTGGATGGCTGCAACAAGAATGGAACAACATTACCTAGGCCTTTCTGGCATGCGTGATCAACTCTATGCGCCAGCGGTGCCTTGACTGCCTAGCCGTGAATGATGGGCACACACGCTTCTAAAAATTCCATTGTCATTCACAAACTTAAACTTGTCGTTTTCTTTGATATTGCTGAGACTTTTTGAGATTTTTTTCTGATTTTCGAGTTTGAGGGCGGGTCCCTTTTGAGTGTTGGGAATTATTCATTTTGCTTTCGATTGTGATGAAATTTCTTTTTGCACTTATGGATTGATAAATGAAATGTATATCAAAGAAGGAATACTTTGATTTGCTGGTTTCTATTTTGCAAGTGGTCCTTAACTTTTTGTAAAGACTGTTCATCCAATTATCTATCTATCCAAATATATGTCTATCTCTCTCTCACTTTCTCTCTCTCTTTCTTTCTCTCTCTTGCTCTCTCTCTCTCTCTCTCTCTCACACACACACACACAAACACACACACACACACACAGAGAGAGAGAGAGAGAGAGAGAGAGAGAGAGAGAGAGAGAGAGACACTCACACTCACACTCACTGTGTCTCGTGACTTTCCAGGCGACGAGCTGGCCATCACATCCACAGACTACGACTATGAGCAGCTGGAGCAAGTGACGGTGGAGAGATGTGAAGTGCCACAGAGGGATATCACCTGTACAGACAAGCAGATACGGATTAGAGGCGAGTTCGTGTGTGTGTGTGTTTGTGTGTATGTGTGTGTGTGTGTGTGTGTGTGTGTGTGTGTGTGTCTGTGTGTCTGTGTGTGTGTGATGGTGGAGAGATGTGAAGTACCACAGAGGGATATCACCCCTACAGACAGGCAAATATGTTGGGGGGTTTTATCGAGTACATAATTCTCAATAGTTTGTCTGCAGGAATGTTGTGCGGTATCTTTATCAGTCCGAGTTGTCCTTACCGCGTAGAATCGAAGCAGTGGGCATCGTAAAAGATCTAAATTGTATCGATGGGGGGCGTAAAAAAAACATCACCTGGAGTTAGTTGTCGTACCCGTTCCAGGTTTGCGCGACTTCACTCACTGGGGAGAGGTCACCCATCACGTGGACATGCGAGCAGAAGTGGCCGTCCTGACTCGAAACGTCGTTATCCGCTCTGACGTCATACCGAAAGAGGGCGAGGAGCACATTGGCGGACACATCATGGTTAGTGTATGATAGTATAAATTTTATTTGTTTGTTTGTGGTTTGGATAGCGTCTCACTCTGTGTCTCTGTTTCTGTCTGTCTGTCTGTCTGTCTGTCTGTCTGTCTGTCTGTCTGTCTGTCTGTCTGTCTGTCTGTCTGTCTGTCTCTCTCTCTCTCTCAGCTTTGGAGCATAGATATGCCAATCCA
>NW_004797471.1:146287-148891 GCF_000002075.1 Aplysia californica | reverse complement strand
AGAAGAAGAAGAAGAAGAAGAAGAAGAAGAAGAAGAAGAAGAAGAAGAAGAAGAAGAAGAAGAAGAAGAAGAAGAAGAAGAAGAAGAAGGTGATGACAAGTGGATTATAAAATGTGCAGAGCTCAGTTCAGTTTCTACGGTTTTGAATTATAAACGACCCTTAACCCTACCCCTTTCCTCCTCTTCCCCCTCCCCCTTCCCACCCACCCACTCGCCGCCCTCATTCGCCCCAGGTGCCTTCCCGATCTTCTTCGACATGGCGGGAAATGTGACAGACGACAGCTACCAGAACCCGGCCTACGTCAGAGAGAACGTCATCCTGGACTCCTTCAGCCGCTGCGTCGTCCTGAGAGGCACCCACGGACTGCTGGTTGGTCGCTTTTTCTTGCAATCTTTAACGCCCTACTAGACAAATTCATTATGTCGCTTTCTGAAAGCCCTAGAAAGCAAATTCAAATCGTTACCTCAACAGACTACATAATCATAAATGCACACTAGATGAATACAAGTCCATTCCTAGACAGACTCTTAGACAAATTCAAGACTTTTTCTAAACATGCTAATAGATGAATGGTAGTCGTTTCCTAAACATAATACTCAACAAATACAAGTCGTTTCCTAAAAGCCTTACTGGACAAACACAAGCTATTTCTTAAACAATTTGATTGTTTGTTTGCATTAGTCTTCTGTTTCTTTAAGAATAACATAAGTTTTACAAGAGGGTGGTTGGTGTGCGCTTTAGTGTGGTTTGTCCTTCTTTACTATAGAACATCTATCGTGCTTATCTCTCCTCTTCTTTATGCAACTCTTTGGTAACGCTTCCAATCTTTGCACTTGGGTAAATAACACTTTTGTGTTGTGAGGTGCCAATAACTCTTACTAAAAAACTACAAAAACGCCTTACGAGACAACACAAGTCGTTTCCGAAATGTCCTTCTAGACAAGCTCATGTCATTTCCTAAACGTTCTACGAGACAAATATGAAGCGTGCTGACAAAATGAGTTACTTCTCACAATCCACAGATGCAGATATTGGCCAAAAATGGACACCAGGGTCAAATTTCTAGGTGATGCAATATTCATTAAGTACTAAATACCGTTAGTTATTTTATACTTACTTATTGTAAAACCTTTACTTATAAGCATGACGTATCTATTTCCATAGGGCTCAATTCCGAGAAGTAACTCATTTTGTCAGCACACTTCACAAATACAAGTTGGGCACAGATTACACGAACACGGAAAACTCGAAACCACGGTTAGCTCGTAAAATTTGTCATTCTCTCACTGACAATTAGAATCTCTTTAACTTCTTAACCAGTTATTCCGAATAATGACTGTGGCAAACACGTAATTTGTCGACCCCCAACATGTTTGATTTATCCGTACCCGATTGTACAAGTCGTTTCCAAGGCGAGCTCTACACTGATGGGGGGGGTTTTCTCTTGAAGGTCTATCTTAGTTTTAAAATGTGTATTGCGGCACTTCCAACAACATAAAAGGGTCTTAATATTAATTAAGCACCAAAGATTAGAAATGTTACAGGAGACTACTAAACACAAAAAACAAGGAGGAGAGATTAATTAGGACGATAGATGTTTGATAGGATCGGAAAGAAGGAGCAAACCACACAAGAGCATCCACCAACCACTTGCCTTTAAGGTTTTTGTCTGTTTAATTTACAAACAGTAAAGATTAGCAGACTAGGTACAGATGCACAATAAAGGGAATGAGTCTGATGATAGACGTGTTCAAGTCAAGCACACGCACACTCTGCTTACTATTGTCAAGGGTTGAAGGTTTGCAAGGGGGTGGGGGGGTGGGGATGCTTTTCCTGGTGGGCTGTTTCCTCTACAATTTGAAGCAACCTACTTTTTTCAAGTCTGGCAACAAAAAACAAAACAAAAAACTACAATAATAGCGACAACGACGACGCCAGCGTTGTCGACAAGAACTAGATCTACAGCAGCAGGAACAACAATACAATGACAAGAACCGAAATATCAGAAACTGCAGTATAAAGGGTGAAGCTGCTTGACTGAAGTGGCAATTTACATAAAGTAAAAGCAACAACAACAACAAAAACCTAACCTCTGACCCTGACAGGTGGAGAACAACGTGGCGATCAAGCATCGAGGTCACTGCTTCCACCTGGCGGAAGGAGGGGAAAAGTACAACGTCATCAGGGGTAACCTAGGGGCCATAACTCTCAACGGTCACCACAGTCCTCTGGAAACCAGGTAAAGAGGTCGTGTAAGCCGATTGCCACTAATCATTTGATTTTATTATGGTGTCTTTGAGGTGTTGTTTGAGCGATTGTTTTTAGGCTTGCTTAAAAAAAAAACCCACCAACAACGACAACAACAAACACAACAAAAAACAGACTGGGTTTGGTTTGTTAACGACACAGTTTGCACTCTGAATGTCTTTGAAAGTATTTTGTTTTTATGCCTATGACGTCACAGAGAACATTTTGCCGCCCTTCTGCAATTCTCTTGTTCGTTCTGATCTCTGATTGTGGCAGTACATCAGTGAACAAGGTCCTATGGATTATTCAGGAGCTGAACGATACTCTCCACAAGTGGAAAGAAAAAATAAGGGGGG
>NW_004797471.1:144487-146101 GCF_000002075.1 Aplysia californica | reverse complement strand
TTTCCCCCTCCCCTGTTCCCCACGTTACGTAACCAACAATGCACATCGGAAATGGACGTTACTTTCGAGTTCCTGTCAATTTATTATTTCAATGCTGTGTCTTTAGAGATCACAACTGAACAAAATTAGATACATTTTTAAAATATATTTAAGATTTTCTTTCGGTCTTCGATGGTACTTTTTCCTTTTCTTTATCAGATAAAAATGTATTGAAACGGCGTAAAATCTCAAGTGATATTCATATAATATGTGATGTCTCCCCAGAGATCCAGTTACATTTCTCATCACCAACCCACTTACATATTTCACAGACAACGTGGCTGCCGGTGGTGTGGTAGGTCTTCTAGGAATTATAAAATAAATAAATAAATAAATAATTGAATGAATGAATAAATGAATGAATGAATGAATGAATGAATGAATGAATGAATGAATGAATGAATGAATAGATGAATGTAGGAATGGATGAATAGATGAATGGATGAATGAATGAATAAATGAATGAATGAATGAATGAATGAATGAATGAACAGCATAGGTTAAGCACCGCTTGCAACGCTGCAGGGAACGTTATTTCAGAGGCAGGAATCAACTGTGATTATGTTTATAATTATTGGTCAAAATGTTTATAATGATTATGTTATACTTTGGCACCGGCGTCTGTAATGTGGCGGTTAGGTGCTTATCTGTTGACTAGCACAGGACTTGAGTTCGATTCTCGAGTGGGGAGAATGTGTATAGAGTATCTCTCACTCTCGTTTGGGGATGTGTATCCTTCTCAGCCCGGGTTGGCAGTGACAAGCAGATCGAAGCAGCCCGCCTCCTAAATGATTTCTCTCCATCTCTCTCCCTCCCTCCCTCCCTCGTTCTGCTTCTGCTCCTGGCTGTAGTGTGGGTGGTTGGCGGGTGCTCTGGTGTGGTTTGCTCCTTTCCTGTCAGAAATCTATCCTCCTTCTTTTCTTTGTATGTTATTCTCTTGTAACACCTCCAATCGTCATCACTTACTTGACCAAATTGTGTTGCAAGTACCGTAAAACTCTTACTCATTCTAACTGTCAAAACACACCTCTAATCTTTAGCACTTCTGTGACTCATTGTGTTGTTCGTGTCGTTGAACTTTCACCAAAATTAACTTTCTAGAAATACCCCTAAACACGCAGCCCTTATTTGAACCAATGGTGTTGCGAGTACCGTAAAACTCCTACTCAAACTTGCTTTCTAAAAACACTTCTAATCTTCATGACTTATTTAAATCAATAGTGTTGCGACCAACTCCAAAAACAGTTACTCAAACTAACTTTCTAGAAACACTTCCAATCTTCAACACTTATTTGTTGAGAGTACCTTATTTTTTTTTAAAAACGTACCGTTACTCAAACAAAACTAAACTCTGTCTCCGCTCCGGGGTTTCAGTCACGTGGTATCGCCTACTGGTTCCCGCCAGAGCCCAGGGGCGCCTCGGATGGTCTGGGCCTGATGCAGAGAGACGAGGCACGGCGCACAGCCTTCCTCCGGGTGGAGAAGAACACAGCACACTCCTCGAAGGTACAGCAACCGCTACAGCAGCAGCAAAAACAACAGCAACAATAACAGCAACAACAGCAACAGCAGCTG
>NW_004797471.1:135849-142080 GCF_000002075.1 Aplysia californica | reverse complement strand
GAGAGAGAGAGAGAGAGAGAGAGAGAGAGAGAGAGAATGAAAGACAGACAGACAGACAGACAGACAGACAGGCAGGCAGACAGACAGAAAGAATGAGAGAAAGAAACGAGAAAAGGGGATAGAGAGAAGGGAGAAGAGGGTAGAATGAAAGGGTCTTTATTTATTGTAATGCACTTCAAGCACTTTCCTATAGTGTGGTCAAAGATTCGTGGCTCAACTTTTTGTCAAACATTTCCAAGACTATCGAACACAAACGTTCCACCTTTTGCAGAGTGATTTGTATCAATTTGTTTTAACATATCAATACTTTTTAAACATCCGTCAGCTATTTTCTAAAAAATTCCTTAATAAATACTAATCAAACAATTCCTGTGGGTGGTTCCTACGGATTTTAAAAGGTATACAGCTGGGGCAATGTCGCTTTTAAAAGCAAGTCCGTCATTTTTTTTTCTAATGGCAACATTACGCTTATTGAATGCATGATTTCATACCTTGGGTGAGAAAAGATATGCACTATAAAATTAATTTCTTGTAACAAGTTTTGCCGCCAAAAGGTATCATTGGTGAGTTGCGACGTAGGCCATATTATGCGTATGCAAAAAAGTGTATGAGAAGCGGGAAGTGCTTTGAATAATCCCATTTTCGCGTGAGTGAGATTTATAGTATTATAAATTTATGAACAAAAGGTTGGGTTTTTTTTAATATAGCCTCAATTTTTTGTGGAAAAATATGATTGTAAGTTAAGACAAATTCATACAAACTGCTGAGCAAAGTATGGGTGACGTTGATTCACCCGTTAAAGAGGTATTTGAAGACAACTTGCGCCACGAGTTTTTGACCCCACTTTAGTGGAAATTCATTATCTAAAAATAATTTATAATCCTTTATTATCATCTCGCATTCAGAAATTCCCAAAACATGTTAACTATTTGAGACTAACAGGGTGTTGTAATTCTGAACCCAAAGGCGGGTGGTTAGCGGGTGCTCTGGTACGGTTTGCCCCTTCTGTCCTATCAAATATCCTCATCTCTCCTCCCTTTTGTTTGCATGTTACACTCTAGTTACACTTCTTTAGTTTAGTTTAGTAAGAGCTTTAAAGCGCTCGCAACTAAGTTACACCTCTATGCTTTTGCACTTATAATAATATGACCGGTTTGTGTTGCAAGTGCCGTAAAACTCTTTCAACAATTAAAACCAAACGACACGAGACCAAAAACCTTTCACAGACAAACCCCCATCTTTCTTCTTTCTTCTTCTCGATCGCATCACACTTGAAGTCTGGTATCTGTCATAAATTGGGCCGCCCTGCTCAGTTCATCTGTCGGCCCTTATAGCTTCTCTTGTAGCGTCAGTGGGGTGGCCACGTTTCCTGTCTCAGGGCCCTGTGTATCTTTTAGTGCTGAAGGATGTGTTCAACAGTTTGGTCTACCTCTCCACACTGGCGTTTTGATGATTGTACTAGTTTAAAACATTTTTACATATGTTGTCTCAGTCTTGTGTGTTGTGTCCTTAGTCTGAAGATGATCACTTGTTCTTGGCGGGACAGCTCATGGTAGCCATCTGGTGTCTGGGGTGCTTTAAATAGTGTATTTATAATAGTTTTTATTTCTGTGTAGTTAACGCTGTTGTCTGGTTGCTCTTTCTGTGCTCTTAGTTTGGCCATCCTGTCTGCCTGCTCATTTCCTAAGACACCACAGTGTGATAGAATCCACTGCAGCATGATCCTCAGACATGGGATGTCCTCAATTACTTTTCGTAGCCTTGGTAGTTTGCCGGAAGTGATTGCCTGCAGTACTGACATGGCATCTGTTAGGAATACTACTAGACTTTGGGGGTCTACCACATTATTGATGATGTTTGCTGCATGTATTAGAGCCTCCGTCTCTGCCCTGTAGTTTGTACAATGTCGCCCTGTTGGGACTGCCTCTGCTTGTCGTCGTCCATTTGGGAACTGTACGTACACTCCGGCTCCTCCTCTTTTCAAAGCATCAGTGGCAGATCCGTCTGTATAGATCTTTATCCATGCTTGTCGTGGGTATCTTTCTTCAAGCATGGACAGGGTGAGGGACTTCTTGCTCAGGTCGCTGTGGTCATCTTTTGTGGTGAACATAGGAATGGACGTGTGTATAAATATGTTTGTGTTTTTCTCTTCCCATGATGGTGCCTCTGGGGTATAGTTCAGCATGTTAACAGTGGCTGGTAGATGGTCTTGTAGGGATCTTTAGAACTGAGTTACACTTCTATGCTTTTGTACTTATAATAATATGACCGGTTTGTGTTGCAAGTGCCGTAAAACTCTTTCAACAATTAAAACCAAACGACACGAGACCAATGACCTTTCACAGACAAACCCCCATCCAAGGTGTCGTCTTCGTGGACGGCCCAGTCTCTGTAAACAACGTATGGTTCAACAACTTCCGGCCGGAGACAGGCTCTGAGCATTTCGACCACCCCTCGGGAGCTCTCGGGTTTTACCGGCAACAGAAGTGGCCAATGGCCACCCTGAGCCAGGTCACAAACCTAGGCTGGGGTTTTGACGACGTGGTGAGTGGACATACGCTGTTTTGGGATGATTTGTAATCGATCATCATCATCATCATCATCATCATCATCATCATCATCATCATCATCATCATCATCATCATCATCATCTTCATCATCATCATCATCATCATCACCAATAGGAAACAGCGGGAAAAGCTAGAGAACCTAACAATATCCAATTGATGTGATTGTCACATGAAAAGAATCAGACACAGAAATATAAAACAAAGGTCCTTAATTCTATCTATGACAGTGGTAAAATTCCAGAAAATATGTTTCATGCGGTTTTCATAGCTTTATCTAAAACAACAGGAGTGTGTTGTACAGAACAATAAGACTTAATGAGTCATTTTACAAATATTTGGGAAAAGTACAAATGCAGAGAATGAGAAAAGGTGTAAAATCAGAGATATCTAGAACAAAATCTGTCTTTGCTAATGAAAAGATTATTGAAGCACAGAAAAACATGTATAATTTATACTTCATTGATTATTCAAACGCTGTTGATAAAATTAAGCATGATGAACCATTTGCCATTATGGAAGCGCTAGACATTTTTTTTTAAATCTAAGAATTATTACAAATTTGTACTAGGACCAAACTGCTGCTATAAGGATTGAGGGAGAATACAGCGAATATAAGCTGGTAAAAATGAAGTTAGACAGCTATGTATCATATTACTAGACCTCTGTAACCTATACAGGGAAGCAATCGTTAGAAACATAAAAGAAAGTCCAGGTTACAAAGTGAACGTAGAAAATATCAGTAGCATCACATTGTTTTTGTTTTTGTAAAGTGTTTTACGGCGCTGGCAACTGCATAAGGTCATATGAGCGCGCGGGACACACCAAATATTTTCAGTTGGTAGGAAATTTTGAATTTTGCCAGGGTGGCGGCCGAAGCCTACTCTTATCGATTTTAGACCACCAAGGGATCTTTAACGTGCGCAACTTGCACACGGGCCCTCCGAGATTTTTCGCCCTTGTCCGAGAAGGCTAGGTGTAGATCTTTCCTACCAGAAGATCAGGGGTGTGGCAGAAAGACAGCAGTAAGGAGGAGCCAAGGAGTAACAGTAGAAAGGCTGCAGAAACAGTCAGGAGCCCAGAGGAGGGGGCAAAGGAGGTGAGGGGGTGGGGGCAGAAAGTGGAAAATGAAAGCAGACAACAGAACATTGCTAGAGAGTAGGAAAGGAGGTGAAAGGAGACAATTTTAGAGAAGACAATTTTTTGGTCGCTACCCGGATTCGAACCCGGGACCTTTTGAATGAGAGGCCAACACCTTAGCCTCTAGGCCACGAGAGCCCCCTGTAGCATCACATCTGACGTGAAACAATTACAAACGTGTAATCAGTACACAAATATTCAGAAAATGACGCGTTTTTCTTGAAATTGTAAGATATAAACTTATAATTGTATTTCTTTTAGACGACTTGCATATTACAGAATAATGAAAATAAGTCAAAATAACAAAGTTTTTAAACAAAATCAATTCAAACAGGTTTTTTTATGTAAGAAAAAGCTGGCGACACTTTTTTTAATGCATGTTGCACTTACCCATTAAATTTCGTGCCTTTACCTTAAATTAATTTTTGAGGTTTTAGCATTCAAATTTTTGAAATAAACGTTTTGAGGAAACGAGCTAAACATCACAAAATTGCTTTTAAGCATTGTATTGACTCACAATAAAACACACTTCATGTAGCTATCGCTCTGAAATAGGACTTTGAGAGTATTTCCATTCGATTTGACACGCAATTGTCAAGGAAAGCGTCTTAAAATAAAATTTAAAAAAACAAAACATTTTTTAAAACCATAAGCTGAATCCCCGAAAACCCTTGTATGGCCTTGATCCTGTAATCGATAATCTATTCAGCCCTACCTCCCATTCACTGATATCTTTATCCATATATTAATCAAATGATTTTAATTAATCAGTTATTTAACAATTCAATGACTTCATCAATGTATTAATCAATATCTGTTCAGGTGGAGGGGAACCGTGTCTTTGATGGCGACGAAACAATCCCTGGCTTCTCTAACTACACCGGCGACCTTCAGGCGAACTTCAGGTTATACACAGCTAAATATTCTTGATAATTAATATTATTTTTTTTAATAAACTTTTTTTTTTACATGACGCTTTTTGCATTTCCCGGACGTCATGATGCGGAAATACTTTGCGAATTCATGACGTGCCAGGTATGTCAATGTGTAAATGAGGGGGTTTTAACATTCTCGTGCACAACGGACACCATGGTTATGGAAAACCTTCATGTATTGCAAGTATGGCCTCCAATTCACATGTTGTTACTTTTTTTCTGTACAGAATTGAAATGTGACGATATGATATCTCAAACATTCGTCAAGTTTTTTTTTATCTTTTAGTAACTCCATTTTTTTCAGTTTTGACGTTAATTACGCGCTTGGAAAACTCTGAATTCCCGTTGCGAAACCTGGAATTTTAAGAAAATGAAACTGACATTCTACTACAAAAGCATTATCCGTAATAATTTCAGGCCCAAAGGGTAACATTTTCAACAGCCTTTGTGAAATGGTGAAATGGTATCGGTTTAACGCCCCTATCAACACAATTTAGTTAATTTAAGAGGCAGGACCTCCAAGTTTAACGTCTATCTCCGAAAGGACCGAGCCAAATGGAAAATTCGTGTAAAGTGTCTTTCCCAAGGACACAACGTCGGACCAAGCTGAAGCTCGAACCCCCGAACCCGCAACCTAACGGTTAAAGATCCGGTAGCCTAACCACTGGGCTACCAACTCCACTCCAACAGTCTTGACAATAATATATTGTTAAAAAAATAACTCCCAAGTGAATTTGTACAAGATAGTGCTCAGCTCTCGAGTTGAAAGGGTAGAGTTCTCAGCAAATGTCGATATACCAATAGATACAAACACTCCAAGGTGAGGTACTCAAAAAAATTAAATAAGCTAAACTTAGGCTATTTATTTTGCTAGGATGCATATGAGACTTTTTTTCATTTCATCTACCCATCACAGCCAAACTCGAGGATATTTAGAATCTAGCTCATAATAATATTGGAACTTGGAAAAGAAAAAAAAGAGAAAAAAAAAACCAGTTGAAAGCCACACGCTACCATGGTGTTTATTGTAAAGTATTTTTGACGCTCCCAAAGAATTTCATGACAAAATAAAATGGCAACATGTTAATTTTTAAGATCATGTTTATACCCACTACACTCAAAAACACTGATTGGAGCGATCTATATTTTGAAATCCTGTATAAACATTAATTTTCAGACAATTCCGCGAAATGAGGGCGAGCGTCCACGTGTTGTTTGTGTGTGTGTGTGTGTGTGTGTGTGTGTGTGTGTGTGTGCGTACGTGCGTTCGTGCGTAAATTTGTCAGAACATTTACAAATAGTTCGTTGTAATCTGTTTATTCATTTCTTTTTTTTTTCTTTTTTTTTTTGGTGGCATGATCCTTTCAGAGATGTGGATGGGTCGGCCACAGGTCACGTAGACAGCACAGTGGTCAAGACCCTGCCGATGATCACCACTGACGCCTGCCTGGTCAAGGATAGCTGGATGCTCAGTGTGTGTCCGCACAGATATGGCAGTGTAAGTATTGGTGTGTGTGTGTGTGTGTGTGTTTGTGTGTGTGTTTGTGTGTGTGTGTGTGTGTGTGTGTGTGTGTCAATGTGAAAGAGAG
>NW_004797471.1:133355-135649 GCF_000002075.1 Aplysia californica | reverse complement strand
CTCTCTCTCTCTCTCTCTCCCTCCTCCCCCCACCCCTTCCTCCCTCTCTCGGGGACGCAACTCCCCACCGGGACACACCACCCTCCCTCTCTTCTTCTTCTCTCTCTTTCTCTCTCTCTCTCTCTCTCTCTCTCTCTCTCTCTCTCTCTCTCCATCCCTCCCCTGGGAGAGAGGAGATTGATTGATCGCCAGCAGAGAACAGGGATGTAGTACATGGGTGCTCGTGTCGCTGGGTGCAACTTGACTTGTGAGACTGTAAGACTGAGGCTTGTTTGGTTCTTTGTTCCCCTTAGAGTGTTGTGTGTGTGTGTGTGTGTGTGTGTGTGTGTGTGTGTGTGTGTGTGTGTGTGTGTGTGTGTCGTGTTAGAAATGTTTGTAAATGTTCAAGTTGGAGAACTCAGAATAAAGGCAAATAACTGATCAAAAGGAAAGTACCCAGAATAAAGGGAAATAACTAAACAAAACAGATACACTTGGAATAAAGAGAAACAACTAAACAAAAGGGAAGTATTCAAACGGAAGGAAAGTATCCAGACTGAAGTGAAGTAATCAGAAAAGGGGTCAGAAAAGGAATAATAAATTAACAATAAAGAAGTACTAAGGATTAAGTAAATAACTAAACTAAAGGGAAGTAGTAAATCGAAAGTGAAGTAATCAGGCTAAAGTGATGTACTCATAATAAAGGGAAATAGATATGCAAAGGAGGGAGGGGGGGAACAGAATAAGGGAGGAGGGTTAAAGAAAAGGGAAGTACCCAGAATGAAGGGTAATAATAATAATAATAAAGAAAAGTTCCCAGAATAAAGAGGAATAACTAAACAAGAGTAAAGTAACCAGTCTCGTCTCGTCTCGTCTCGCCTTTCACCTCTACCTCCACCTCCACCTCATCTCACCTCACCTCACGTGACCACCACCACCACCTCCACCTCATCTCACCTCACCTCACCTCACCTCCACCTCATCTCACCTCACCTCACTCACCTTACCTCACCTCACCTCCACCTCATCTCACCTCACCTCACTCACCTTACCTCACCTCACCTCACCTCTCCGCACCTCACCTCACCTCCACCTCATCTCACCTCACCTCACGTGACCACCACCACCACCAGATCATGCTGAAAGTGTTCAACAACGTGTACCGCACGTCCACCAAGCCCATCATGACCAGAGACGACCGGCCACAGGGGGGTCTGCTGCTCAACTGGGAGACAGTCGCCAATTACCCCGTGATCGTGGGCGAGCCAGACTTCAGCTACATCCTGCACTTTGAGACCGGCATCCCGGACAAATTCCACCTCGCTGCCGAGGCTATCGACAGGTACCTGCAATAAATATTATTTTTTCAACAACAATAATAATAATTATGATAAAAGCCTCGGGTCTTAATACGTCATCTCAACAGCTGGCCAACGTTGTGTTTGTAAGGGCGTAAAAGCGTCACTACCAAAAAGAGACACTATTGGTTAAATTATTATTAATTCAACTGTTAAAAAAATAAAGGTGTTTGTTTATTTTCTTTGTTTCTTTGCTTGTTTGTTTTGTTTGTTGTTGTTTTGTTTTTTTCTTTCTTTGTGTTTCTTTGTTTTTTGGGGGCTTTTTGTTTCAGTATAAGAGCATCATAATTATGAAAATATATCTATAATGATTACAATTATGTAGCTCATTTCCACATTCCATAGCATGCTCAATACGTTTGTCATCCCCAAGAGACCCTAGTAATTAATAATGCCAATCGAAATCATTTGATTCAGTCTGGGTCAGTTAAGTTTTCCTTCATGGATGTAGCAGAAGCTGTCATTCTGTCACAATTCGACTGAATTCGACTAATTCGAATGTGGCATTCATGATCAAAATCTCTGTCGCGCGGAAAGTGGAAGTGTTCACAGCATTTCCTGCTTCTCACTCACATTTTGCACTCGTATGTGGTCTACGTCACCAATTACACTTTTAGCGGTAAAACTTAAGCCAACACATAATTACAATTTCCTGAAAAATAGCAAGTGATATTATAATTATTTCAGCTCATACTTTCCTACTAGTCTGATGGGGAGCAGCACGGTGATGAGGGTGAATCGTAAAAAGATATTGTTACAGTAAGGTAGCTTGGTTTGATGCCGTCACTCTTGACTTTGTTAGTCACCGGTGAGAAAGCTATGCCCTTTTTTTCCTCTTCATAAAGATCAACAAAATAATATCTTCCTATTTTTGTATAGATATATATATGTCGGGCTTTTTCTGGAAATTCAAAATGGCCACAACAATTGTACCGATGCCTTTGTTTCACTTTACTC
>NW_004797471.1:129596-131257 GCF_000002075.1 Aplysia californica | reverse complement strand
CAGACAGACAGACAGACAGACAGACAGACAGACAGACAGACAGACAGACAGACAGACAGACAGACAGACAGACAAAAGAGAGATAGATTAAAATAATTATTATATCTGTGCATGGTCTGCGTGCCAGCTCGATTGCCGGACAATCTGTTTGAATATTGGGCTACTAATGTGTCCGTCTGTCTGTCTGTCTGTCTGTCTGTCCGTCTGTCTGTCTGTCTGTCTGTCTGTCTGTCTGTCTGTCTGTCTGTCTGTCTGTCTGTCTGTCTCAGTGATTGTTTGTTCATAGTCACATGGTTGACCAATTCCATCCGATTTTGTTTATTTGAAAACCACACCCGCCCCTCAAGCAATCAGTCAATCAATCAGTCAATCAATCAAAAATATTTATAAAATAAATTCAAAAAATTAAGTTAACAATAAAATATCTTTAAAAATCAATCAACAATATAAATTGAATTGCAGTAAAAAGAAAAAAGAAATTATTGATCTTTAGTACTAAAAATACCCATATCGTTTTGACCGTATCATAGTATTGAAAGATCAGTTTAAAACATTATAAATATACCAATGTCTCTTATAACTTGCTGTCTCTTATCAGGATTTTGGCGCCGGATCGCTCTACCCGTTCCCGGGTATAGAGGTCTTTGATGGACAAGGCTTTGGCGAGTGGTCAGAGTGGTCAGTATGTTCCCAGCTTTGTGGAGGTGAGTGGACACTGTACTCGGGATATACTCAACGTCATGCATATTACAATTCTATAATAATGTAGTTGTATTTGTAAGTGTTTTACGCCCCCCCCCCCACACACACACCTTCTGATGTCATTTAGATCATTTGAATTGAAAGCGGGATTATCCAACACTTCCCGTCAAGACCAGTGTGGGCTGGGTGGGATACAACATCGTAGCAAACAGTTAGGGAATACTCGATAAATTGAAAAATACCCCCCCCCCCAAAAAAAAAAAATCATTTCCCACTAGGGAATCGAACTCTCGTTTTCTGTGTGATACGGTGGCCAGCTTTACCGTAATCTATCCCTGTGGTTTTATGCACCCCGCATAATTTAATAAAATTTGATCATTTTTTGCATAATTTCTTATTATTTTCTTTTATCATTCTTTGTTAAAATTAACAGAATCGCATAATGTCAAATTTTTGGGCTCAGTTTGCATGATTTCAGAATGTTTCCTGCATAAAACGACGGGGACAGCATAATTAGTTAGTCCACAAACAGCGGTACACGCAACTCACAAAAAATGGTGCTTCAAGATATGCCAAAGGAGACGCATCATATGTGATTCAGCGTGGTGGAATCAGGCTCTCGTCAAAACAATGAAATCGAAGAAAACGGCAGTTTTCTCCCTGCTCAGCAATTTTTATCAATTTTTTTGTTTTTGGCTCAACACCTTTTATGTCTATTTACAAACACATTCCTTTGAGGATTTCACCGAAAACGTTGATTAAAGGCACTAAAATATAAATTTACAGTTTCCATGGACTCTCCAGCTTTGGAATTTACCAAGTTTTGGCGGCCATTTTCTCGCTAATTTTACATCTTAAACCACTCCCGCACCTCCTTCAATCCAAAATATCTCCACTTCTATTGAAGATGGATGGGTAATTTTTTCATTGAAAGCAAGACAAACGAAAAGGCTTTAAGA
>NW_004797471.1:127912-129371 GCF_000002075.1 Aplysia californica | reverse complement strand
TCTGTCTGTCTGTCTGTCTGTCTGTCTGTCTGTCTGTCTGTCTGTCTGTCTGTCTATCTATCTGTCTATCTATCTATCTATCTGAAGGAAGTTCTGTGATCTTTGACCAGAAAAATTTTAAGCTAGAATACAATAACAGAATAGAAGATAACTGTATAATATTGTCCCGTACTAGGTAAAAGACAACTTGAGCCCTCCCTTCGGAACTTCCTTGACCTACTTCACACGTATTTGACCTACTTTGCACTTACTTGACCGATTTCACACTTACTTGACATATTTCACACTCGCATGACCTTTGACCTACTACGTACATCAGTGGTTTCAGTCTCCATTCTCGCGAGGCCATAACATAATTGGTCGCTTTTACTTTTAAGGACAAGCGGGCTAACCCAGATTTCGGGAGTTTCCAGAAATCTTGACCTACACCAAATACATAATGCACGAAATGCGCTTTTTACTTATTTTAAGAATTGGGAAAGGAAAAGGGGGGGGGGGTGCGGATGCAAAATTTAGTTTGTACCTCTTTTTGTCAGAATCAATTTTCAGTTTTATTTTTACCTGTGCTTGGCAGGTGGTGTTTCTACCCGGAGTCGAGATTGTGGTGATCCTCAAGGCTGCGGTGGGCCTGGGTTCGAGTCCGTGCCATGTAACGAAGAGCAATGCATTGGTACTCTGTGTGTGTTTGTGTGTGCGTGTGCATGTGTGTGTGTGTGTGTGTGTGGGTGGGTGTGTGTGTGCGTGCGTGTGTGTCTGTCTGTGTTTGTGTATGTCTGTTTATGTGTCGTGTGAGATATTATATGTCTGTCTCTGGCTCTCTCTTCTCTCTCTCTCTCTCTCTCTCTCTTTCTCCTACCCTCCTCTCTCTCCATCTCTCAGAATCCCCCCTCCCTCTCTCTTTTTCTTTCTCTTTCTTTTTCTCTCTCTCTCTCTCTCTCTCTCTCTCTCTCTCTCTCTCTCTCTCTCTCTCCCTCTCTATTTTAATAAACATTACTCCCATGTTAAGAACGTTGCATTGGCTTTCCGTGTCAGCTAGCATGACAAAACTCCCTCATGTCTTAGAGGTCTCTTCCAGATTTATGTTCCATCTGGATCACCAAGATCAGGCGATCAGTATATTTTAAGAGTTCCTAGAAAAGGGGGTAAAAAATTAGCTGAAAGATCGTTTGCCCACCTTGCTCCATCAATTTGGAACTCTCTTCCCCTGCCCTTGAGACATACAACACCTGAGTCTAAATTTTAAAAATCTTTAAAGACACATTTAATTTAATGACATCATTGTTATGTCAGTAGATTCATGTTCAGTACAATGTAATGTAAATAACTATATATCTATATATATGTATTTTGCGAATTGCATTGTGTATAATATTATTTTATTATATAAGTGTATGTGCTCATTTCGTAACGATGAGTAAGCGTGCGCGTACGAAAAGCAAGTAGATGTGTGTGTGTGTGT
>NW_004797471.1:114336-126954 GCF_000002075.1 Aplysia californica | reverse complement strand
ACACACAAAGGGCATATAATATGCTCAAAATGTATTTTTAACAGACAGACAGACAGACAGACAGACAGACAGACAGACAGACAGACAGACAGACGAGGTCCGTTTGTCCACCCTTTCCATGTGGCCACAGGTGGCGTGAAGACAAGGACCCGAGAGTGCACGAAACAGCCGTGTAATGAGCCGACGTCACAGGAGGCCGCCTGTAATGAACAAGACTGTCGTAAGTACATGATGTAATGTTTTGAGCAAGACTGTCGTAAGTCTACATATTATTATGATTATAAAGTTTTGAGCAAGACTGCCATTGGTGCATGTAATTATTTTTTTTGGTAATGATCTGAGCAAAAACTGCCGTGCCAAGGCAGGCAACGTATCTGCACTTTTTAGGATTTTGAGTTACGTCGCGCAGCGTTTCAGAAATATGGGCATGGCCCTTCAGTTACGTCTGTTTGCCCTAGTGAAATATCCTATTTGTAGTGCAGATACGTCTTCCTGCCTTAGACACAAGATGCAGAATTGGTATTGGCGTCCATTTAAACGAAAATGCAAAAATATATAATTTTTGGCACGGCAGAAAATGTCTTTATTATACTGTTCTGAGCAATACTGTCTTCAGCGCATGTAATGTTCTGAGCAAAAATGTCTTTATACATATTATATGTACTGTTCTGAACAAGACTGTCTTTATTGCATGTCGTGTACTGAGTGAAACTGTGGTAACTACATGACGTAATGATCTGAGCAAGTTTGTCGTAAGTGCATGTGTGTGTAATATTTTGAGGAAGACTGTCTTCTCTTAAGTGCATGTGTAATGTTTTGAGCACGACTGCCATTTAGTAATGGATGTAATGTTTTGAGCAAGACTGTCACTGTCATTAGTAATGGATGTAATGTTTTGAGTAATATTGTCGTAATAAGTGCAAGTACAGTACAAGTACAAGTAATGTTCTGAGCGAGGGAAAGACTGTCGTCCTAGTGGTAAGAACAGATTCGAATCCTGGACGTGCTGGAATGTGGGTGGTCGTATCCTGGATAATAATATAAGTTTTGTTGTTTGTATTCGCTGTTCGCTGGTCGTTTGGGGTTGTTTTTGGGGGGTTTTTTGTGGGTTTTTTGGGTCTTGTTTGGGTCGTTTTTTCTTTTTTTTTGGGGGGGGGGGGGAGGTTGGGTTTGTTTGTTTTTATTGAATTCATAGTATAGATTGTGAAGCGCATAGAGCTTGCTGATGAGCGGGGATTTGCGCTATACAAATGCTATCTATTTTTATTCTATTTATTTGCGTGTGTATCCCGAATTCCAATTTTTTAAAGCCACCAAATGCATTGTATGTTGCCAGTTAGCTTTTTTATAAATGTGCGCTACTGTATTATCATGGTGTTGTTACAACACTGCCTGCAAGTTATTCCAGTCTTTGAGACACACAAGCAAAGTAGGCCTACCCGCACATGTTTTTATTCGGTTTTTGTTTAGTTGTTTTTGTTGTTTCTGCTGGGGGGGGGGGGGTTAAACACAGTTAGCGGTACGGTAATCTAGTGGTTAGGCTCTTGACTCATAATCGTAAGATTGTGGGTACGGGGATTCGAGACTCCACTCCGTCAGACGTTGTGTCCTTGGGAAAGCCATTTGCATGAATTTTTCCCGTTCGACTCAGTCTTATCGGAGACAGACAGGTGTTAAATTCTAAGATTCTAAGGTCCTGCCTGTAAAAAAAAAAAACAACCAACCCTACTAAGTTGTAATGGGCGTTAAACATATACGATTTTAAAATGTTTAAGGTAACAACTAATGCAGTGTGTAGAATGACGGAGTAGTGATGATAATAAAAGATGTGAAGAGCTTATTCATGCTTCGCTACGGCTCCTGCTTTTGCTGCTGCTGGTGATGATGATGGCGGTGCTGCTGCTGCCGCTGCTATTGCTTATACTCGTATATGGAGAAATTTGAATTACAGAGAAAAATAATATCGTTAAAGAAAAACACACACACACACACACACATACATCAAATGCATATACATGTACATGTGTATATACTAGACAATAGTTTAGATGTTACATCAGCCTCAGATCATACATAACTCATGTTTCACACCATTGTGGACAATTATTATTATTGTAGCCTACAGCCTACATTTATCATTTTACGTTTTTGTTTTGAAAGGGACAGACTTAGTTTTTGTAAATCTGTTGGAAAGCAGTTGTCGTAAATATGTTGGAAAGCGTTCTCCATTACTAGATCTAGAGCTATTACTGTGTGTCTTTCAGCTATTGACGGTGGTGTTGGGGAGTGGGGAGACTGGTCGCCGTGTTCTCGGTCTTGTGGAGGTAAGCTGTGTGTGTATGTGTATGTGTATGTGTGTGCGCGTGCGTGCGTGTGTCTGTGTGTATACATTTGTATGTGTGTCTGTTTATATGTCTGTCTGACTGTCCAGTTTCCCTCTTACTTTGTTGATGTTTTTTTCTTCTATCAAGCGTAGACTGCCGCTCCCCGTTGTCATACACAACAGTCCTCCTCAACAAAAACAACCCCAAGATCATGCAAAAATTAAAGATGATTTTATTAATACTAATTTAAATACTGATGATGATGATAATAATGGTGAAAATAGGCCTTTTATTTAATTTAATGATGATGATAATGATGATGATGATTTTTTTTTCCCTTAACCTGGCGGACTCCACGAAGAAATCTGTGAGCGAGAGCGAGGCTCTTTGATGATGATGATGATGATGATGATGACGATGATGATGATTTTTAACCAAATGTACCATAAATTTGTCAAAATATACCCCAATATCTATTCTTAGTCTTAACTCTTCAACAGTGATGATGATGATGATGGTGATGATGATAATGATAAGGAGGAGGAGGAGGAGGAGGAGGGGGAGAGGAGGAGGGGGGGGGCTAGAATGACCATTGTAATTTTTTGTGGAAAAAATTTTGACCTTGGCATTATTGTCCGTCCATCAGACGGAGAAAGAACGCGGTACCGTTTTTGTGACAACCCGGCCCCCGACCATGGGGGGAGGGACTGTGGTGAGGGGGATCTCACACAGACTGAGGAATGTGGCCAGCAACTTTGTGGTGAGTCTATTTGTGTGTGAGAGAGAGAGAGGGTAGAGAGAGGGGGAAGGGGTGGGGAGAGAGAGAGAGAGAGAGTGAGGGAGAGAGAGAGAGGGGGGGGAGAGAGAGAGAGAGAGACATAGAGAGAAAGAGAAACAGAGAAAGAAAGAGAGAAAGAGAAACAGAGAAAGAAAGAGAGAGAGAGAAAGAGAAACAGAGAAAGAGAGAGCGCGCGCGTGCGAGAGAGAGAGAGAAAGAGATAGAGAGAGAGAGAGAGAGGGAGAGAGAGAGAGAGAGAGAGGGAGAGAGAGAGAGAGAGAGAGAGAGAGAGAGAGAGAGAGAGAGAGAGAGAGAGAGAGAGAAAGGAGGAACTCACACGTCAGAAATATGAACTTGTCTTCTACCTTCTACACAATGGCTGTGTATAGTGATGGTACGGTATGATCCTTACTTTTAACATCAACTCCCTACGCCTCGTACTCGTAGATAGAGCATAAGCACATAAGCATCTACCCCAATCCATACTAAATACAGTGTAAGTCCGTAATTACTATTAATCTTTTTTTTTACACAGATTGTATAACAACAGAGACACCCTGAGCTGGCCAGCCACAAGACGCACAATGCACACGGGAGTGAAAAGAGACTGACCGCAATAAAACTTCACACTTCTAATCCAGAATGTCTCCTTTTTTTTCTTTCTCTCTCTCTCTTTATGTAAGGGGATAGGGCTTACGTTGAATGCCCAACTACATGTATTGGCATCCAATTTAAAAATTGAAGCGCTTTTTTTTTAGGGGGGGGGGGAGGCTACACATGAAATAACTCCTGCGGCGATTATTCAAAATTTTGACAGTTATCATGTTTTAATGTCTTTATATAATACAATTAGTTAAAAATCTAAATAACATGGCACAGAAAGAAGTGCAGTCCCATCCCACCACTAATTCAATAAATACCAATCCTAGTAAAGCGCAACATTTTCTATTTTATCTGCCTCTCTGTTATATAATAAACTTGAAATATTATTAACCGTATTCTTTTTCCCAAATGTGCAATGAGCCATATGCGAAATAAGGAAGATGAATAAAACCATTATAATATGTTAATGTCTCTTTGTTTAAGTTGTGAGCTTTGATATAGATGTGAATCAGACCATGAAATGTATATTTACATAGGTACTTTATTGACGGTATAATTTTAGAAAAAGGGACTAAGCAGTTACTACACTTAACTTATCTTTTACTGTCAGTAATTTTACGCCCTATCAACACAATTTAGATTATTACGGAGGCGGGCTACTACCCTGCCTGTTAAGCCGAATCTGGGCTGAGAGGGATACAACAACCCAACAGAAAGACCAAGATAATTGATAAGAATTCTCCCCTCATGGGCCCAGGCCTTTTTTGTGCATCTGTAAAGCACCGAACTTTTACATCACAGTAAGGCAGAAAACGATCCTTTGTTCCCTAGGTAGAGTGCTATGAGAAGTTATGCTACAACTTAGAAAAAATTATTATCTCAAAAGACAAATGAACGTTATCTCGATTTCAAAATCTCAAAGTCCAACACCGATAGAACAAAAAAGGTTAGTTTATTAAAACCGTTTTATTTTTTTAATGGACAGCCATTAGATGCAGAAATTAGAGTGCTGAAAAATTCCAAACTTTATGCAGATCATCTGAAAGTGAAAGCAGGATTTGAACTCAGGACTTCAGGGTTGCAAGAAAGACTCATTATCATGTCGCCTCAGTTATCACTAGAATCTTTTCCTTTCAGTATAGCGATAGCTTTGGATCACCAGAATATTGAATATTACCAGATACATAGAACCTATATTACCATTTCAGTCTAACATGACAAGGGCCACATTGAAAAACTAATAGCAAATGTTTTATACCTCTTTAAACACAATTTTAGAAGATTTAGGAGACAGACTGCTTCAATTCTGTCTGTCACAGCCAACTCAGACTGAGTGGGGTACTGTATCCCAGCAACAAGTTGGAGATACTCACATCTTCCACGTTCAACAGCAAAGTCAGCGAAGAGACTAACCACTATACCGGTACCACAAGTGTCAGTGGGTACACACAGACACAGCAGAAGCAATTAATCAATGTAAAAAAAATGTTTTTTAATTCCAAAGATTCTTACAGAAATAAGAGTGAACACTGAGCACTTTTATACTTATTGCATTTTTATTTTTATATGCACATATTAAAATTGAATTTTTTCATGACAATCACAACAAAGAAAAAAGAGTACATAAAGCTAGGAATACTCAATGTCTTGAAATCTGAGGAGAAAGAGAAAAAAACAAGATAAATAGGACTTTAATAAAAGCACATGAATTGTATTTTTTTAAACTTTTGTACAAAAGAAAAATGTACAATATAGTGGGTCATCTGTTTAGACATCTAACGCTTTTTTTAAAAATAGCTATCAGAACTATAGGTGAAAAATTAAATTTCTACATTGCTATGAAGAGAAACACAACAATGGCATATTCTGATGCAGTGTATCTATACAGCACAGTGGTCGCCAACAAAGAAAATCCTCTCATCAAGAGATAAAAAAGTGGGTCCTTACGCAGACCAGGTTCTTAGGCAGATTTAAAAGTGCACAGCACAGCTCTTACTGTAGGGCATCCTGGTTACCTCACTTGTTTATTCTATGCTGACCCAAAAGGGAAAATAACACCCAATAGAAAGAAAATGTTTGTTTCAGTACAGTCTTTACAGCGCTCACAACTAGACTGCACAAGGTCATATGAACGCCAAGGGGTGGATTTCAACAGAGAAGTCCATACAGGGAATAATGCTTACTCGGCTCACCTCTCTAGCTTCAACAGCACAAAGTCTGCTTCGACTATCAAGGCACCCCGGAAATAGCGGGTCACAAGAGAGTGACATACATACAAAAAAAGTAGAGGAAAATGACGAGAGTAAGGAATAGGAAAGAAAAAGCAGCAGTTCCCTGCATGCAGGTCAGGAACAGTTATGAGGCTGACATTCTTATTTCCAATTAGCTTAACAAAATTACACATAAAAAAATTAATTCATCACCCATAACTATCCACTCACTTGCATTTGATACATGTGTAGAAAACAGTTTGCCCTTCATCTGCCGAGCGTGTCTGTCGCGTTGTGTACGTCATAATGTCGTGATTACATCGCGGGCATTGGCGCTCCACCTGATGGAAGAAACAAATGTGAATAGAAGCAGATGCATCGACAAAGAAAAGTCTTGAAAAAGAAGATAGAGCAAAAGATCAAGACATAGATGAAGGATAAAGCTCTGCTAAGACTGAGAGAAAAGTATGAGAATCACAGCCTTTAACCACTACAAAGATGCATGATACATATGTAAAACCCTGGTGCATTTAAACTCTATTATTTTATTATAGTGACAAGGGTGATTTAAAAAATACAAACTTCTCACTTCAGGTATTCTACAAGAATAGATGTCAAAACCACCCAGACCCTTGCAAATGGATTTTACAGACAAAAATGCAGGCAATGAAAGTTGTGATGTTCACAAATTACTCCCTTGAATACACAATACTTTCAGAAAAATAAGGTTCTGCAACCTACCACTATATATTTATTTATTTTTTTTTTTTTTAATGTTCCTATCATGAATACAGTAATAAACTTGCACACACATGCACAGACACATCCACACACGTGCAAAGAAAATGAATGCAACCACGAACAAGCACACAGAGGGAGGGAGGGAGGGGGAGAGAAAGAGAGAGAGAGAGAGAGAGAGAGAGAGAGAGAGAGAGAGAGAGAGAGAGAGGGAGAGAAAGAAGGAGAGAGAAAGAGGGAGGAGAGAGAGAGGGGGGGAGAGTGGGAGGAGAGAGAGAGGGGGAGGGAGAGGGAAAGAGAGAGCATGGAGGGGGAGGTAAAGAGAGAGAGAGATACAGAAAGACAGAAAAGGAGAGGAGAGATTTCAGATTCTATCGGTATGAAAGGCCTTCGGCCTATACATCCACACATTATAAATTATAACATATGCCTCTGCAAATACATAATTAGGTGCAGAACAAGAGAGAGGCACAGACAGACAGACAGACAGACAGGCAGGCAGGCAGGCAGGCAGACAGACAGACAGACAGACAGACAGAACAGGTCATTATAGACGAAAAAGATTAGAATTGAGACGAATCAGAACAAACAAGCAACCCGAACTTTACAAGTCTCAACAAAGAAAGAATCTAAGAATGTGAAACCAAAAAAGACCCACAGTGGAACAAAGGAAAGCTGACAATAGCACGATGCAAAACTGGAACATCAAACAATTCCTAAATTTCTTTCCCTACTTACAGTGGGACCCTGAGACTCCTCTGCTGTGTCCAACCCAACAAGACTTTCTGTCTCTTCTAGCCTAGAATCTTTGAGCTTCTCTTTCGGTGTATTGTAATGCAGCACAAACTCTTCTATGACACTGTCATCATCTGTTGGGAGAAGTATATCAAGTGAATTTAGAGACTAAACAAACCTGCACAGCAGACATGTAAATGATTAGACATACCAAAGGCAAGGAAGGGTTACCTGAGCTGAAATCCTAACAAAAATATGTGTTACAATGGGGTGGGATCAGGTGCTCATCAATTTTTGGGCATGTTGAGTTATTGATATCATCTAAAAGCTTGTCCATTTGTCTATCTTTCAACGAAACAAATACCCACCTATCTTGAACAGAAGTCGAGATATATGCGATTGAATAAGGTAAGGTAGCCTGGTTTCTCGGGTAAAGTTAGCAAGACAGCAGCTGCCAAAGTCTGGTGATTTCTACAGCTTGAGAGTCCTTGAAAATTGAAAATTTACATTTTCTGTGCCTTTAATCAACATTTTACAGTAAAATCCTCACAATGTTTTAAAGGGATATATAAAACCTGTTGAGCCAAAATAAAAAATTCAATAAAAATTGCCAAACCGGCGAAAAATTCTAAGATCTTTGATTTCATTATTTTGACGAGCACCTGATTTCACTACAGTAGGCCTACTTAACAAATTTTATCTCAAAAGCAGTCATTAAACAGTACAGTCAAGTGACAAGCTCAAAATCTCTCTCTCTCTTGCACTTTTTAACTCCCTGTGCACAGGCCATCAACAACATTACTCCAGCGAAGCCTGTCCTGAGCATCCGTTTCTAGCTGTTTCACTGATGTCTCCGCCTTTTTCAATTTCCGCTTGCATTACTCGCCTCCATGTCATCTTTGATCTTCCCTTCTTACATTTCAAGCTCAAAAATACAGACTGTCAGTCTCATTCGACTGGAAAAGATATATGCTCTTGATGGTAGAAAATGTCCCAAATGTTAAGCATGGCCAAGAGTTCACTGGAACCCCAATAACATTAAATTAAGTTAAGATTGAGACAACTATGATGGAAGAAGAGACATAAACCCCTTATCTCCGGCCAGCCGCTCCCACCAGTGATTTGTTGGCAGTGGCTTGGTCACATTCTTTTACGATGATAAAAAATATATGATAAAGTTTGGGCAATTGTAGGACTGAAAATAGGTCTCTCTTACCAGTTCTTTCTTTAAATGAGTAACTATCAAAATAGGCTCATTTCTTCAGATTAAGTGGACCAATTTAGTAACCTGTATGTCACTTTCGGGTGTTGGGCCTAAAGATACCAAAAGCATAGTGGGGAACAGCCGCCTGAGATAAAGAGTTAAGGTGATTTCCCCATACTGTGTTAAAAAAATCAGACAGACTCCTTTGTAAAGAGAATTGCATTAACCCTTTCTTTTCTCATCTAGAACAAAGTTGAGAAAATTTTCATCTCTTACAAAAAATATTTTTGAATAGCCAGGAACAAAGTTGGACAAAAAACGAGAACTATGTGTTGTGATAACTAAAATTACCAATAGATATAGATTAATTGTTACCATTGACATCCCTTCTGTATGGGCATCTTGCACATGGGATAAGATCTGAATCTATGGTAGGGGGTGGAAGAACAGAACCACACCGGGGACAAAACTGCAGGTCAGATGAAAGACCAGAGAGATTGCTCCCATCTCCAGACATTTTCTGCGGAAAAAAACAAAAAGAAATAGAGTACGGGACAGCAGGGTACTGGAAAATTTCGACTATACCAACTCACTGTTAACCTTCCCGATGTACAAGGGGAGAAAAACCACCAGACCGAAACAGACTAAGACGTCACTACATCACGTGCCTAGCAGTCGCTCAGTGCCACCTTGTCCTTGGAAAAACATTATACTTTAGAAGTGCCGAAGCTAGGAGTACGGTAAACATTAGGTTGACATGGTCTTAGCTTGGCACATTCCTGTCTTTTTGTGCTGTGCCTGACAGTCAAGGCCAGCGAGAGATATTTCTATAAAAAGGAATCATTGTTTGAAACTTAATACGATTAGCCCCCTTTTCTGCCCGCCAAGATTTTTTTTTTATATCATGCCTTAATTTATATTACTTTTATACTTGTTTGACTACAACTCCTGTCCTTGACACCCTAGTCAACAGTTACTGGCGACGGAAACCCCAGAAGATGTCCAAAATAGACGGTGGAAATACGTCTATATTTGGGCCAATCACAGAGGTGTGCTAGGTGCTCGCTGTAGCTTCAAGTCTATTTTTACGCAACTTCCGTTTTTGTTTCCTTTGTAGCCTACATAGCAAAATACAAACCAACAACAACAAAAACAACAACAATGCGGCTACTTTCGATTGGGACTTCAGATGGGAATGGTTTGTTTTCTTCATCTTGATCAGTCCTGCCTAAGACGGTCACCTATCTTATACGGCCACTTTTCTCCTTGACAATGGGTGGCCGTCTTACACAGGTTTGACTGTATTTCCAGCATTTATTAAAAAAATTTTCTATTAGAATGATAACAATTGATATGTGAGCTTTAATATCCAGTTATTAGTTATTAGATCTATCTAAACTGATCCCCTGCGTCATTAGTATGAACAAAACTAAGTTGAGCCGGGGGCAAAGTTAATTAATTATGTCGACCAATGAGACTGCATGTAGCCATATCGCACTCTCTGCTTATGGGGGAAGAGGTGTTGGAAAGAGCTAGGTCAAGGCTGTCAATTTTGTGCGATGTGATTTTTTTTTTTTAATACAGAAAAACTCAACACTCAACAAAATCAAATTAAACATGTGGAAAGACAAATGGTGGTGGAAGTAATGATGATGCTGTAGTGGTGGTGGAAGTAATGATGATGCTGTAGTGGTGGTGGAAGTAATGATGATGCTGTAGTGGTGGTGGAAAGACCCTGAGTTGTCGGTTTCCGTGTACTTAGACACTGCTATTGGGTAGATCTAATGAGAGGGTGCTTTTTCGGTAGTTCCCACCCCCCTTATTTGAGCCTGACCTACATCTAGAACTGATCTAGATCTATACGTTTGATTCGCGGCAAGCTAAGATATCAAACCTAACAACTGCAAAACATTAAATTGTGGTGAAATTCGGGGGGGGGGGATGCCCCCCTGAAACCCCCCACCATAATTTTATTAAGTCAGGGGGGCAAGCCCCCCTGAAACCCCCCTACTCTTGGGGCCAAAACCGGCGAATAACAATTGCGCGGTGGGAACTACCAAAAAAGCGCCAATGAGAATGCAATCAGGGTTAGGCCTATAGGTCGGTGAGTACCACTCACTGATGTGCTCAGTAAACCAATTTTCTTTATTTTTAAAATTCACTTCATCATCATAGTTCATCGACAGAATGTGCAATAAGTATATAATATTTCACGGATCGACAAAAAGCGCTGCGCGATCCGCAGATCAACAGAATGCGCAACAATCGATGGATTGTTGCGTGTTTCCTCGATCAACCAAATGCGCTGCGCGGTCGATGGATCGCGCAAATCGACAGATCGCGCCCAACATACATACCTAACACTAGGCTACATGATACAGCACAGCTCTTCGATTTTGACACATACAGTGATACAGACACAAGACTAAGACTAGTAAGACACAGATCTCCAAATCATGTGGCAAAATCTGCCTACATTTGTCAAATTGGGAAGCACCACTAAATCTAGATCTAGATCTAGTAGATCAAGAGAAAAATCTAGATTATAGAATCTAGACCTAAATCTAGATCTAGATTCTAGACTAGAATCTAGATATATATCTAGATCTAGATATCTAGATCTATCTAGATCTAGATTAGATCTAGAATCTAGAAGATATAGAATATGAATAGATCTAGATTTTTCTCTTGAGTCTTGATCTACCAGTAGTGGTGCTTCCCAATTTGACAAATGTAGGCAGATTTAGATCTTTTTTATGATAATATTTCAAAACCAGCCTCATCAATGTCATTATCAAACGATAATATAGTTTTCAAAGTGTTTACCTTGAAGGACTTTCACACAATGATTATGTGTACACAACAACGGTTACAACAACGTGAGACTTCCTCAAACGAAAGTGAAACTGTGAATGAGCATGGCCGAACAGCAAATTAGTTAATTATACATTTGGAACCTAAGCTCAGCAGTTTTAAATGCAGATCCAAACGTACTTGTTTCCATTAGAATCTAATACTGTATTAAATTTTTCGTTTTATAATATTATCAACTCCCATCGTTCAAATAATATTATTATGTTTTCACAGATATATTAAGTTACCTAAAACGTTTTGGGCATGAGGGAAAGAAGACGAACGATGAAAAGGAAAACTCTAATCGGCACAGCAGTGAATGAATAGGCAAAGTGCACAGAATTCTACGCTTGGTGTAATATTGTGCAATATTTTGAGTTACTCCCCTTACGTTTTAATTAGTGTAGAATTCTGTGCTTTCTCCTCACTGAATCTCTTTTTTTTTAGTAGAGGTTTTTACGGCGCTCACAACTGCATAATAAGGTCATATGAGCGCCAGGAGATTAGAAGTGTTACAAGAGAGTAACAAACATAAAAAAGAAGGAGGGGAGATACTGAATCTCTTGAGAAGTGATGATTAGAAGACATCCTGTAGAGGGTTAGGTTAGATCACAGAATTCTACACTTATTAAGTGTAGAATTCTGTGGGTTAGATATACCTGGCATCTTTTGAAAGTCACGGCCTTGTGTATTTGGAAATCAGAAATAACTTTTCAATATTTTAGAATCTTGCTTTCCTCAAAACTGAGATAGTGTAGCAATGCCCATAAATTAAGATGTGGTATAATATTATGAGACAGACAGACAGACAGACAGACAGACAGACAGACAGACAGACAGACAGACAGAGAGATGTGACTCAACTGGGGAAAAAAATAAAAGTGGTTATTTGGATGTGGGCGAAAGAATGATTCATTGATAACCCTTTTCCCCCAAAAAGTACGCAAAACGCAAAGAAAACCCCCAAAAATCTTAAAACATCTTTAGTACTTTTGCTTTGCGTTTTTGTTTGTTTTTGTTTTGTTTGGTTGGTTGGGGGGAGTGAAGGGTTGTCAAAATTGGTATGGATCAACGGGAAAATCCCAGAGCTGCTTGTAGAAGAAAAATAACTGTTATCTTGACCTGGGAGATCTGGCGGGGACCTTGGTAAATCCTGACATTAAGATACTTTTT
>NW_004797471.1:112758-114236 GCF_000002075.1 Aplysia californica | reverse complement strand
GAGAGAGAGAGAGAGAGAGAGAGAGAAAGAGAGAGAGAGAAAAAGAGAGAGAGAGAAAGAGAGAGAGAGAGAGAATGGATGTTCAAGTAATACTTAACTCAATCAACTCATGACAGTGACAGCAAGTTTAGCCCGTGCTATAACTTTCAAATAACAGATCATTTTTCATATGAAAAGTATAATATGGCCTCAAACTCACTATGCAGGGGTATTTTCAAACTTGCCCGACCTTCAATTAAGGATTTAAGAATATTTTGTGAAAGATGTAGAAGGGTAAACCATGAAAAAAACGTGTTTGAATTTGTAGCCGAAATTAATGCACATGAGTTTACCCAACATTAAGTGATTTTCCCATGGGCACTCAACAGGAATTCCCCAGAACACAATCCGATGTTTAAGATTTTGAGCTGCCTGGCTAGCTTAAAAAAGATCTCTATAGTATTAAACCATCTAATTGAGATTTGGCTAATCTCTCTCTTTTTTTTTTTCTTGTCTATGTTTTACAGTGCTCGCAACTGCATAAGGTCATGAGTGCACAGGACATATTAAATATTATCAATTCGGTAGGAATTTTGAATTTTGCCCAGCTAGGTGGCAGCGGAGCCCACTGTTATCAATTTTATGACCATCACTGGATCTTTAACGTGCACAACTTGCACATGGGACCTCCAAGATTTTTCGCCCTCATCTTTGGCTAATCAAAGGATTATTATACTATTAGCTAAGTCATATATTCCCATGTACCAAATGTGTTAAAGTTTTAGCGAGAGACCTCGGAAAGTTAGCTATTCATAGTGTCTCAGTTGCAAGTTTGAACTCTCCTGCTGCAGTAGAGTGGACAAAAACTGATCACTGGTCAAAATAAGCATCAATTTAATTAACAAACTTTTGGTATTGTTTTTTTTTAACTTATGAAATATTTAGACTAAAGGAACCAGAATCTTTCAGAAATAAGTTTATTTCCTTGCAGGAAAATCCTTTATTAAACACCATAAATCCACAAAAAGACCTTTTCTACAGAAAACAGGATTGTTCCCAAGCAAGAACTGGGCTAGGCAATCACATGTCAGCCACATCAAAACCATTTAAGAGAGAGAGAGAGCAATAGTGAGATGCTATCGTAATCAATGCCCCCTCTCCCTCCTCCTCCCTTCAACCTCCTAGTCTCTCTCTCTCTCTCTCCTCCGCATGAGGCAAAGTTGTTGAGGAAATCAGTGGAGGTTGTGAAGAAAAGAAGACATGTATATTCTGTTGCTGTTGTTGTTGTTGTTGTTGTTGTTTTTGTTGTTGTTGTTGTTGTTGTTGTTGTTGTTGTTGTTGTTGTTGTTGTTGTTGTTGTAGTAGTAGTAGTAATAGTTGTTGTTGTTGTTGTTGTTGTTGTTGTAGTAGTAGTTGTTGTTGTAGTAGTTGTTGTTGTAGTAGTAGTAGTAGTTGTTGTTGTTGTTGTTGTTGTTGTTGTTGTTGTTGTTGTTGTTGTT
>NW_004797471.1:74517-112658 GCF_000002075.1 Aplysia californica | reverse complement strand
CCCCCCCCCCACCCCCTTCCATACCTCAAAATACTATCTTAGAGATCAAGAAGTACTGGAGTACATAAGATAAGAGAATACACACATATAATTCAGCTTAAAAACTTCTTCCAGCAACTCGCACTTGCTATCTTTGGTTCATTTTTACTCTTATACTTATTGTGTCACAAACATAAAAAGCTAAAAATACACAAATGAACAAAACAATATATCATGTATTTGAATCCTTCATTTTATTGTCAACATTTTGACGCCAGCAATTAATATTTAATTTGGCATAAGTTTGTTCTTTTCATTTGTGACCACTAGTATAATTAAATAGGCACCCTCAGAATTCTTGCAACAGTGGGTTTTTAATGGCATCTTGGAGATATGTATGGTATGTATGGTACTGGTGTGTACAAATCAAAGAAAGGTCAACACTATAATTCCTTGGCAAATGAATGCGCAGTTCTCTGTGACAGTCCTACTCTCCTCTTCCACGGCCACCCACCCATCAGCATGTGTTTTAGTAATCAGCAAATAAAAAATTAGTAATCTGGCGTAAAAATTTGTAATATGGCCATGGTTAGTTTTCTTCGCAGGCGTGTCAGGGACAGGGGTTGAAGTCAAGCAAGTATAAAAGTAATGTAAAAAAAAAGCAAGATAATAAAAAAGGTCTTAGCGGGCTCGTTACAGGTCGAGTTAAGAAAAAAAAGGGCAGAAAAGGGGGCTAGTGGTATTAAGTTTAAAGCAATGATTCCTTTTATTTAAGATCTCTCGCTGGCCTTGGCTGTCACACACAGCACAAAAAGACAGGAATGTGTTAAGGCCATGTCGGCCTAATGTTTACCTTACCTAGCTTCGGCACTTCTAAAGTATAATGTTTTTCTAAGGACAACTTTGACCTGAGCGACTGCAAGGGCTCAAGGCACAGGGGATGCTAAGGTTAGTCATCTGCACGTGACGTAGTGACGTCGTAGACTGTTTGAGCCCGTAAGTTTTTCTCCCCTTGTACAGCGGGAAGGTTAGCAGTGACTTGGTATAGTCGAATTTTTACAAATCGAAATCAGGGGTTTTACGATTGTATTTTTGTAAAATTGAATAAAAAAACTGTGACGATTAAAAGTCATAAAAATTGAAAAGAAAAAAATCATTATTTGCAAATCACATGCCATAACCATATATCATCAGACCTGCCAACCACTCCATGACCAAATTTGTAATGATGGACAGCCCTGCTCTTCCACTGTCAAGTCTGTACTGCAGAGGATTCCACAGCCCAGTCAGGAAACAAGAAAGCTGACTAATAAGAAGGCTCATAATCATATTCAACACAACCAACGAAATCAACATCACTGAGGACGGCAATCAAAGACATCATGAAACATACTGCTACAAGGAGTAGACAAGAGGAGAGAGAGAGAAGGGGAAGGAGAATAGATGATAGACAGAAAAGACTTCTTGAAAGGAACAGGACAAACCTTACTGATAACTTAACAACCTTTTGGAGAAAGGATCAACCAACAACATAATGCCTCTGAACACGACATATCTGTATGCTGCCATAAGGGCTGGGCGAGTACCTGGGTAAAGAGCTCAAAACTGGCTACCCGGGTATTGGTGTCGGGTACCCGGGTCTTCTACTCCCCTTCGCTAATGCTATGCAAATGCACTTAAATTACGTCCCTTCGTTCGATCCTCATTAAGTACTGAGTACTTATCGATACTGAGCTCTGTAAGTCGATACAGTACTCGATATTGGCCAATATCGACTAGTGCCCACCACTACTCGTACCTCATTTCCCTGGAAATCAGCACACCACAAAAAAGGCCACATTTGGGCATATTATAAGGAAGTTTCCAAGAATCAATCGGATACTTTGGTAGAGCTAGTCCAATAGTTTTAATTTCAGTGTCCTTATAAATATGGAAGCAACTTGTGTGCAGTTCTAAGAATCCAACAGAGAAGTGGAACATTTCTAAAAATGGTGTGAAGTAAAATAGTTTAAATAGCTTTGGCTTTGTCATTTTAGCAAAGATGTCTCAAAGAAAGGCATACGCTAGGGTAAAGACGAAAAAAGGGCTTCCTGCAACATCTGCAAAAGCATAATAAAAGTTGATGGGTCTTCAACTTCAAGCCTCTTAAAGTATTTGAAGGGAAAACACACAAATGAAATAGCAAGTAGGCAGAGCAGTACAGAAACATCATATGATAATTGGAATGTCGGGTATTTTTTTCAGACCCGGGTATCAAATTATCCGTATAATCCCAGCCCTACCTGCCATTGAGCTGGATCAGCCCATACAAACCTGTACAGTGCTTTCTTTGTAACAACTTATACCAAAATGCCGAACATCAGCAGTCCGCTTTTCCAAAGTTCTGATTAGCAGGACCTCCAAATCAACGTTATATTTTAACACCCCCTGTAACATGGCACATTGCTAAGATCCTAATATACTAAAAGAAGTGTCTTGCGGAAAAAATAGACTCGTATACTTACTCAAGCATCTTAAGTGAACGTGTTTCAAAAAATGTTTTAAATTAATGTAAATATTGTAAGTGTATTTATGCTCCCATCAACACTAGGTTGATCATTCAGAAGACAGACTTTCGATCCTGCCTGTCAGGGCTAACCTGGGCAGAGAGGGATACAACCTCATAGTGGAAAGATTGAGATCAAAATTTTCCTCAATCTGGAATTGAACTTGGGCCTCTTGCATGCAACAGCAAAGAGTCTGAACGCTACACCACAGATGCCAGTTGTAAATAATGTGTAAAAGCAAATTCATATCATTGGGGGAGGGAAAGGGATGGAGAAGGAGGGGTTGGGGGGGGGTGTAAAAATAAATACAGAGAAATAAAGCTGTAGCAAAGACCGCTGTTGGCATTTTACAATCATAACCAGTAGGAAGCCATAAAAAAAGCCAATGAAGTGAAAGAAAATCACCATTAGCAAATCAATCACATGCTATAACTATATAACATCAGACCTACCAATCAGCAGAACCAATAGCAATCACTATAGATGCCACTGGCATACAATAAAAATGTCTTAAATCTGTGTACTGGATGTAAAAAAGATACCCTGGTATCACTGGAATAAAATAAAGCATCGAATGTTCAGCAAATAGAAAAAAGTCGATAATAAATTATGAACTACAAAAATTTGAAGGATAAAGTAAAAATCTGGTTCAACTGACCAATTTCCTCAATCACTCCATAAACAAAAATATGAGTTTTTCCTCAGAACCTTCCTTAAGAATAGGAGTCTCTAGAATCCCAATAGATTAAGATTATGTTACAATCCGACTGGCAAATAAACATGAATATTGATAAGACATCCAAATAATCCCAAATAGAAATTATGTTTATGTCATTAAAGATAAGTCATGCAAATAATGAAAATACACCTGTGTATTTTCACACGATTTATAATATATGATCGATGGAAACAGAACTCAAGAAAAAAAATTAGATTTTATGCAAATATAATCAGGGTCCTTTGAAGGACAAAAAAAAATCAAAGGGCTTCAATTTTATCAAGCAGAATACTTGGCAGGTCTGTGTCATTCACAATGAACGTATAACATTAAGTCACATTCACATGTGGGAATTTAGCAAAATAATATGTGAGCTACAAAAATGAAAAAAAAACAACCTAATCAAAATCAAATTATTTCTTGAATGACAATTGAACATTTTTTAAAGCAATATGGATTTTTTAAAAAAATTACAGATCTGATTTATTTCAGCACAACAACAGTAGGAGATAAATACTTAGGTGTGTACGAAATATACCAGTCAATAGGTGTGATTAAAATCTGCTGGTGACAGGTTTACAAAAATAAGTGCAAGATTACGACAACTGTGTTCTATAAGTGTTACGAAGCTCCTGGTCAATTATAAGATAAGATAAGATAGTGCTTTATCAACTACTCACCAATTCTACAACTAGCAAAGGCCTTATCACAAAAGTGGATTGCAAAATAATAGAAAACCAGGTTTGAACACCAAAATTTTATCAAAACTGTCTCTTTCTAGAACTATAACATTCACAGCCAAAAAATTATGAAAAAAAGACTGGGAACCATTTCAGTAAAAAAATTGTTCAGTTCCAGCCAAACTTTAGTCCTTCAATCTGACAACGGCATCAATAACAGTAATACCTTCCAGTAATAAGAAAGAAAGAACTTTAGGCAATATGTACAGTCTTCACTGTGTAAGGATAAAAGCATAACATAGTGGCAAACATCTTTCGTCCATGAAACTTGAATTTTATTTCAACATTATTACAGTAACAGGTCTTGCCTGAAATGACTAAAATTTCATACAGAAAGACTCAATAGTTGAGTTGCACCTGTAAAAACTTCTTTATGGCACTGGGGCAAAGATGAAATTCTACGACTGCTGAATCAAAAACACTTGCAACAGAGGTGCCATCTACATATCACTGGTGCTCCGTTGGAACTTTGTTAACTAGAATTTTAAAATTTCACAGGAGAGACGAAAGACTGTCTAACATTGTTATTTTTAACACGTAGGTAATCAAAGCTTGTCATAATACTGTAATGGGACCTAGACAAAATCTTACAAAGAAGTATGTGTTTTACTGGAGCATGTTATCATGTAATCTGAGTTGGTAACAAAACTTCCTTTGGTCACCAAGGATTTATGCCACAATTGCTGCTCCTTGAACCTCACTGAGATGTTAGCCAGGTCAGAACAGTGCACTGTGTGTCTTTCAGTTGCTCCATTCTAACATCGCTATTTCCGGCTTGTCTTTAAATGCATATATATTTCTGGGTTGTTTTATGATTCCTGATGCCCAAAGAAAATTTCTGTGTCCCTCAACACTGAAGAAAAAAGTAAGTGACCACAGGAAGAAAGCAGTGGGTCCTTATAACCTTGTTATATTTAACACATTAGCGAGGTCAAAGAATCAAACATCATACATGGCGTTGTGGTGGATAGCGAAGTCTACTCAGAATTTAAAGTTCGTTTTCAAGCATTTGTAGTTTGGGCTTAGAATTTTTACACAATATGTATCAAGGGTCTTGAACATCTAGCTCTCACTGGCAAAATAGAAAGGCAAGCGAAGCTGGGGTAGGCCCAGAGCAACCTCCTTGGGGAACCTGAACAAGTGAGTGACAGGGAAAGATCAGGGAAACGTAGCTTTTTTAAGAGCATCCGAGCAAAGAGATGAAAGGAGAACCATGATCGCCAATGTCTGCCGCAGATCTGGCATTGGATGAGGATAATGTATCAAGGTATCAGGAATCTTTTGGTGCAAAAAAAAATTATTATTTTCTCCAAAGTTCAAGTTAGCAAGGTCCCATCAGAGCACCGACAATATATATATATAGAAAGTCTTAACTCCCTGAATAAATAGAACAACAAAGAAAAATGTTATCTATTTTGGGTAGAAATAGTCTTAATTTACAGAACCAATAGCAATCATTATAGATGCCACTGGCATACAATAAAAATGTCTTAAATCTGTGTACTGGATGTAAAAAAGATACCCTGGTATCACTGGAATAAAATAAAGCATCAAATGTTCAGCAAATAGAAAAAAGGCGATAATAAATTAAGAACTAAAAAAATTTGAGGGATAAAGTAAAAATCTGGTTCAACTGACCAATTTCCTCATAACACACAAAACATGCCTACACATTGGTTCATTGCATCTAGTATAACCCAAACCTTGTCCAAAACAACTTTCCTCCTCAGATTCTACAACATAATAAAATAAATCAAAACAAGCACCCTGAAATCACAAAGCCAGTGAAATCTATGTTATAACAAAATACCCTTCGGAAAAGATTCAGAATAGCTGCTGCTTGTATTATTGTTAGCAAGTTAGATGTAAGTTCTTAAAAAATACATCTTTGAAAAAAATGTCATGAGATAGCAACTTCTCGCTCGATATCAGAATAAAATGCCCATTTTATACACTTTATATGTCTTCGCAGATAGAAATAGAAATGTACAGTCAAAATATTGAGTTGTCCATTTATCACCAACATATTTATCATTACTACCTGAGTGCAGCTTTAATACAAAGAAAATGTAAAAATGTCCAAACTCAATCATTCCTCTTGAGGTCCAGAAATCTGAAGAATTACCACAATGGAGAACCTTGACATAAAAACTTGTTGGCTGAATGTAACAAAGTGCGTAAGATTTGGAATATTCTAAAATCTTAGTCTCTCCAAGCGTATTTTCACAGGGTTGGTTCAAATTAAGGGATGTGGGGCTAATAAGGAAAAAAATGTATAATTGTGTCATCAGAATTCAAAGCCCACATTCTATATCCAGTAAAGTATATTATTATAAGTGAAACAGAGAAACCTTTCGAGCAAAAAAAATATTGGGATATTTTTATGTCCCTGTGCCCAATCCAAAATGTTGAAAACTCTTTGTCGCATTTTTTTCAAAAAATTACCTGTTAGCCTCCCTTTCGAACTAACCTCTTCCTTTGGTAGAAATCATACAAAAGTGAGCAAGCACAATGATCAGTGAAAAATATAGCTGCTGACACATTACAGACAAATTCAGAACCATCAGACCACACTAAAGGCCACGTGTCCAGACAGTTCTTATAAAAATAGATATCGGAAGATAAACACCAGCAGTATAAGTACTCCGATCATCATCAACTGACGGTTGTTGCCTGTCCCGGAGTCTGGAATTGGTAGTGGTCGTGTCTTCAGTGGGGCACTGACCCGATCCCACTGAGTCATGATGGCTTTCCGCGCACCTTTCCACGCCAACGGGCCCTTCAGACGGTACTGGTACGGCGTTATGGGGCCAAACGCTACCTTGAAGCCAAGCACTGGATCATGACGGAAGAGCTGGTCTGGAAAACAGAAATATATTTTGCTGTTTTACTCGCTCATCTTAGTTGTTCCCTTTTTCCCTTTGTCTGCACATCATGATAGCTACAATTTGTGTATTTGTCTCAGTCTGACTTTACACTCAGGCAGGACTGTGATGGAAACAATCTACAATACTGATCAGTTACACATCTCTGTGAATGTGTGTAAGTACATCTGTCTGTGTGTGTCAGAAAGAGAGAGTGTGTGTGTTTGTGTGTGAGTGTGAGAGAGTGTATTTGTTTGTGCTAGAAGGTGAACATGGGAATGTGTGCATTAGAGGGAGTGCATGAATTGTTATCCATATATCGTTTGAAGAGCAATGTACTTTGTACAGCCCATGAACTTGGTTGGGGGGCTCATTGTTTATTTGTTTATCACCCTTTCAAAGTTGTTGCTGTCAACAGCCGGTGTGTCCTGAATGTTGCAACTTAACGAGAATGGTCAGAGAAGAGTGATTAGTGACCACTCATTTGATTATTTTCTCTTACTATCTTTAAAATTCTTGCTACCATTTTATTTTAATGTTTGAATGATTAGTAAGTAAATGTATGGCTTTAATGCCCTTATCAACACTATGAGGTTATTTCAGAGGTGGGACCTCTGAATTAAATGTCCATCTCCAATACGACAGAGTCAAATGCATTGAGAGCCTTGAAAACTCCACAAACCGGCCTGAGTTCAAGAATGCCTAGTTTGTGATTTGAACCTGGACCATCAACTCCGTAATCCAACATAATACCAACTGAGCGAACGGAGCCCCCTCAAATGATTAGACAGATCAAATAATCAAAACCTCTATTGTTACAAAACCATCTGAGAGCAAGAGCATCAAACTACCAGCACTTACTACTAGAGTGGCCAAAGCACTCAAATATTTACTTACTCTCTTCCTATATCGTCAGATACATAAAGCGGAGAGCAGTCGACACCATGCTTGCCTGTCCCTGGCTACCTTCTCCAATCTCTACACATCCAGGCCCTGGGTGATAGCCTCATCCCTAATTGTGCCCCTTTAGCTTCCAGTTGGTCTACTTCTTTTAGCACTCAAATACCTTAATTGAAATGAACTCTAGTTGAATCCAGTTCCATCACACTAAGGAGGAAGGATTTTTTCCCTCATGACAACTGACCTAACACACATCAGGCAGCCACATAGGTTTTCTGACAGCACACTCATTAATCATTTATACTGAACAGAAGTGGTTGTTTTTTTCCTGATATCTTAACTAGGAATCAATGTCTGAATTTGCTCGGGTAGTCAACTAAATTATTCTTCGCCTCAAGGACATCAATTTAAAAAGTTTAAAAATTCAAAATCAACAAAAGTGCCTTTTGAGCGCAGAAAGTATAAGACAGACCTCCAAATCTATAGCCAAAAACTTACAAAGGTCTGGTTTACATCCGATGATCTCCCCTAGCTCGTCCATGAAGGGAGAGTAGTTCACCTGGATGGTGTGTCTCCGAGACTTGGTGTAGCGCTTGGCCATCTCCGCTTCTTTCGCTCGAATGTCTTCCCACATCTCACTCTTTGGTGGGAGAAACGCCTCACCCTGAAAAACATATGAAAAAACATTTTTCATTGAGTTGAAGTAAACTGGCTATAGCCCTGACTCAACCCTGTCATAATGACCATCCTGAAAAAGTGAAAAGCTGACATAGTGACTACATATGGTGAAAAATCATCAATTTCTTTACTTATACTATATTAAACTGTAATATCTCTTTGAATGTAATGCCCATTGAGCTTTTTTAGAAAATGGAAATACACAGCATAAAGGCTATTTATTACTATTATTATCGTTATCATTATTATAAATTTTCAATATAAGCCAAAATCAATCTGAATAAACAACCCTGGCATTGTGGAAAAACACACTGGGCGCTATATTACGGGCACAGGAGTTGTTCAAAGTCTTGTATACCTTTCATCACACAGACAGCTATATAACAATCCAATTACCTTAATGACCCTTGTGGCTACACGGCACTGCATTTCACTGATGGGCATGATTGCCCCCAGTGGCTGAAAACAGCCAATCACAGCCAAAGTCGGCCTCTCAAGGTCGGGTGGGTACATGTACTTGAACAACTGCACACGGTTCTCTTGAACATCAATAACCTGGGGGAAACAGAATAAAAAAGCTTGACAAAAACAAAACAAAGAGTGATTAAAATAAGCTTAAGAGCTACAAAAAGTCACTAGACTGCCAAGGTGCAAGGTGGGGGCCCAATAGTGAACAGATATTCAGGTCCCGCATTTTTTTTTCTTATATACGTATATTCTTTGTGTTTAAAACACGTACACAGTGATATTCATACATAATGAAAAGATTTCCAGGTCCCTCCGATTTATCTGTGAGCATGCTAGAATAAAGTCTGACATTTCTGTACTGCTCTTTAATTTATGCACAGCAGAAGCTTTGCCCTCAAATTATCCCGGAGGAAAAGTCTGGGGGAGCCTGAGCGGCATCAAATATTCTGTCAAAATAAGGCTTCAAGTATTTTTTATAAAGTACAAATAATCTAATCTTGTCAATCTGTATTAATAGCAGTTCAAAACATGAGCGGTTCTCCAGAGCATCAGCTTCTGCTATCTACTTCTTGCTGCCAAATATGAAGGCAGCTCTTCCACTTGCACAACTTGGCCACATTTGGCTTGAGGAGGAAGCAGGTGAGGACCTTGGTATGGCTTGAAAATGCTCATCAGTTTGATTCTGTACTCTGACTTAATCAGTTTCATGGTGTAGAAGAGCTTTCATACAGATATGTGCTTCCAAAAAAGGTTCATATTTCGATTGGACGTTCTAGAAATCTCTGGTAAGGTGAGGTACATTGCTCTCAAAATTTTACCAAACTTGGGCTGCACAAACACTTAACTTTGATATAAAAAGGGGGCTGCAAAATATCATCCTATGAACCTCAATTATGTATCAAATATGTGAGGCAACGTGGTGGAATCAGGCTCTCGTCAAAATAATCAAAGTGAAGAAACTAGCATTTTTCTGCAGGTTTGTGTATTTTTATCAAATTTTTGTTTTTCGGTTCAACACCTTTCATGCCCATTAAAGAACTCATTTCTGTGTGGCTTTTTCTGAAAAACGTTGATTAAAGGTACAAAAAATGTAAATTTTCAGCTACCACGGACTCTTAAGCTAAGGAAATAACGAATCTTTGGCAGCCATTTTCTCACTAATTTTGCCTCTGAAACAGGTGACCCCTACCTCCTTCATTTGCAAATATCTCGACTCGTGTTCAAGATAAATGGATATTTTTTCCATCTAAATAAGGACAAGTAAACAAGCTTTACGATTACACCAATAACTCTACATGCCTAAAAATTGACGAGAGCCTGATTCCACCACGCTGCCTCACATATATCAAAATGAATAAGTTTCTCTCTCACTCTCACAATCATTTCATTTTCCCCCTTCACTCTTACACTTAATTTCTCTCAAACTCTTACACTAGAGCACACATGCACACTAACATTTTTCTCCTCTTTTCTCTGATTCACTCTCTCTCTTTCTCCCTCTCTCATTCTTCTCCATTTCTATAAACCTTTTTCTTAATTTCTCTGTCCCTCTCAATGTCTCTCTCACACACACACTCACTCATTCATTTCTTCCTCTTTTTTTTTATCTTTCCTCTCCAAAACAGCAATACTTTAAACGTGATGTCCCCTTCCTCTTGTACAGTATTCTACAACCCTCACCTCTTTGTCAATGAAGGGAAACCCGAACGAGTACCCTGTAGCCAGGATGACTGCATCGATGTCCTCTTCAGAGGTTCCATCCACAAACTCCACGCCGGTGGCCGTGAACCGTTTGATGTCAGTTTTGATTTTAATGCTGCCGCAGATGATACGGTTTGGCATGTCATCGTTGACCAACGGGTGCTGTGCAGCAGGTCCATAGCTTGGTCTCAGGCTGATGGAAGAGGAAAGTAATGAGTGAAAAAAAAAATTCAAACAAAAGCAAATTTTGATTTTGACAAGCACTTATTTTAAATACTACATTCAAAACAAACAAACAAAACATTTTACAACAAAGGGCATAAACTCCCTCTTCCTGATCTAAAACCAGACACAAATACCTCACAACATGGCGTGGAGCTAACCTAGACAACTGCTTAGAATCCAATAGATCATTTTTTTACTCAAGCACCTAGGAGAGGGTTGGGATTGGGAATGTAAAAGGCAGGGAGGGGGGGGGGGGTGTCCTCCATAAAAAACCCAAAGAAGGGAGGGAACAAAAGCTTAATTAAAGATCATCTCTCTGGTATCTAATTTTCTTCACATTCTTATCAAAGGGAAACACATAACAAACAATCATCACAGAACTCTGATAAAGAGTTTAGTTTAGGATGAAGAGATAAATTCTAAAACAGAAATGTGATAGCGTCTACTCCCAAATCAACTTTTTTTTTTCCTTATGAAAGAGTGAAACATATTGCATTTTAGCCAACTGCGATGTGCTACATACTACTAGAGTGGCACAGCTGTGCAATAGTTAGGCTGTTTGTTTAGCATGCAAAGAGCATGAGTTCAAGTATCTATCTTTCTGTTGGAGATGTAGCATTCACCGCCATACAACATAGATTGACCTTATAAAATATTCTCCACAAATTACGACAAACAAGTTGCTCACAGAGTCAATCCATCTAATGTTATTATCACTTCTTCTTTTTATTGTTACTCCCTAGTAGAAACACTTCTAATCTTTGGAACTTATGTGACCTAATTGAAGACCAGAGAAGAAGTCTGTGCACGAGTCAACTTTTTCTGAACAGGGAAAAACAGCAAAAACAAAGGACCAGATGTGTCACAACGCGATGGAACATTTTTTGTGCCTTTAATCAATGTTTTTCTGCAAAACCCATACAGAAATGTGCTTTTAAATGGACATGGACATGAATGTTGTCGAGCCAAAAAACAAAAATTCATAAAAAATTGCCAAATCGGAGGAAAAATATTGATTTCTCTGATTTCTTTAATTTGACGAGCGCCTGATTTCAACATGATGCCTCATATATTTGCTTTAGAATACGCTGCAGTTTTTCCTTTCTTTTCACTATACCATTAACAGTAGAGTGTCATATGTGCACTATCATAAGATAAGGGAAAATCTTCTCCATTTACAGATGCTAAGAAATCAATTTTAGCCATTCTGGACTTAAGCACAGTCTTGTTTTCCGGTCTTCAATTGTGTTGCAAGTGCTTTAGAATATTTATGCTAACAGTAAGAGTCGACCCGCTCACCTGTAGAGCTTGTGGTCAATCTTCTGGTTTAGTTGATACTCTAATATCATTCCAAAAAGTGTGGGGAACGTCTGAATCAAAAACATGACAAAGCGGTTCAAGGCAACCATATCCAGTGGCTTCCCTTGAGGAGCAACTCGGTGCAAGATCCACGTGCCCCGGCGGGTGCTCAAGAAGACCTGTGGAGGAAAAGCCACACATGTTGTTGTTGTTGTTATAGCTGTTGTTGTTATTGTTGTTGTAACTGCAGTCCCCATCAAAAATGTCCAAGACTGCCACATCATCATTATCAAGGTGAGCAGTAGCTGTCTTAAACAGGTGGACATCTTGGCCAGTGTCATTATAACATTTTTAATAACACACAGGGGGGGGGGGGGGGGGGGGGGGTTATGGGAAGCGGTTGTTTGTACAGGCGATTGTCTTGGACAGCTGGCAATTAGAGCAGGATTTATTGAATTTCTGGAATATTCCCTTAGTTAACATCCTAGTCTAAAGGTAAGGTGTTGGACATGCATCAAATGATAGTAGGTTCACTACCAAGTTTGGTAGGGTAAAACCTTGTATTATTAGGAAAGATTCTCTATCTCATTTTTCTCAGTTCATTCAGCTGGTAGATAGGCAAAGAGAATATGCAAATGATGGCTGCATGCCTAACAAGCTGCAACAGTGTATGTGTCTGTGGGGATATATCAGAATGAATTGACAGGCAAAAGAAGTCATGATGAAAGTCGAGTGAGTTTTCTATGACTATGTAAGAGAATTCAAATGTGAGGCAACATGGTGGAATCAGGCTCTCGTCTAAATAATCCAAGTGAAGAAACTTGCATTTTTCCGCAGGTTTGTGAATTTTTATAAAATTTTTGTTTTTTGGCTCAACACCATTTATGCCCATTAAAGAACTCGTTTCTGAGAGGATTTTTCTGAAAAACGATGATAAAAGGCACAAAAAATGTAAATTTTCAGTTACCACGGACTCTTACTCTAAGGAAATAACTAATCTTTGGCGGCCATTTTATCACTAATTTACCTCTGAAAGCAGGTGACCCCCACCTCCTTCTTTCGTAAATATCTCGACTTGTATTCAAGACAAATGGATATTATTTTCATCCGAATAAAGACAAGAGAACAAGCTTTAAGATGATACCAATAACTCTACATGCCCAAAAATTGATGAGAGCCTGATTCCGCCGTGCTGCCTCACAAATTATTTTCGTTCTCACCTGCTTGGATCTGCGACTGAGCTCCACCGCAATGTCTCCTCCAGAGTTGCCAATGCCAATTATGACCACTCGCTTATCAGCAAACTCATCAGGAACTTTGTAGTCATGGCTGTGAACAACCTTTATAAATAAAAACAAAAAGGCATCCAAAATTTCTCAATAAACTGGAACCGAAGGAAGAAAACATTGTATTTTTATCACATTCTTGAAGACGCCCATAAGGGTGAAATGTTTAACATTTTCTATAATGTTAACAAACTTGAAATCCTCAGGTCTCCACCAATTTTTTATTTTATTTATTGCACTTACAAGAATAAGGATGATGACGACAGCGATGATGATAACAACAGCAATGATGATGAAGATGATGATATTAATGATAATAATACAGTTGGAACACATTACAATCGACTAATCAGTTTGAGTTAAGAGACAGTCAACACATAGCCATAATGATATCATGTAGAACTTTATGGGAAAGAAACTTGCAAAAGATGGAAAAAGCAGATTGGAGTACCTAGGACACAGCACACACACACACACACACACACACACACACACACACACACACACACACACATATAATTTTTCCAGATATTTTTCACTTTTCCTTTCAAGTCACCAAGCCCAAAAACAAACATCTCACCAAACCCAAATAAACGTTTTTACCTTTCCTTTAAAGTCACTCAATCCAGGGAAGGTGGGAACATACTTGTCAGCGTGGTGACCGGAGCAGACTAAAACACCATCAAAAACTTCTGTCTTCTCCTCCCCACTCTTGTCATCTTTACTCCTCACTTCCCACTGTCCCGAGACGGGGAAATTTTCGGTCTTCTTCACAGAGAGCACAGACGTGTTGAATCGGATGTGCTTTCTCAAACCAAAGTGCTCCACGTAATCTTTGAAGTACTCAAAGACCTGCAGACCAACACACACACACAAAAACAAGGAGAAAGGTTCAGCTTCATTAACGTTACATATTGACAACACATTCTCAAAAGGCCATACTGGCTATTCTGAGCTTACAGTAATCAAAACAATTAAATTAGTAAATGTTTAGTTGAAGGCTCCATTGGATTTTACTTGACCTATTATGCATTTAAGGTGTCTCCATTCTCTGTTGAGCCAACATGGGAGTATCCATGATATCAAGCACTTAAGACAATCTTAACTTTAAGAAAGGAGGCCTCAACTGGACCTCCAACAATAAAATTATCCCAAATCAATTCTAATTGGCTTGACAGCTACAGCCCACCAAGAAATCATCAGGAACACATCATACAGAGACACAACCTTTCTCTGAGAATATATCTATTTACACATCTTTGGAAAGAAAAAAATCCTACTGTGTGTAAATCAAAGATATCTAATTGCTTTCACTTTTTTACTCTCTCTTTCTTTTTACTTTTTGGAATGCAATAATATACATACGACCTTTTGCAGTTGAGAGCGCCATAAAACCTCTAATAAAACAAAACAAACATATATATGAGCGTGGAGGTAGGAAGTAAATATACATGAACTGTGCATACCTCTGTATTGTGCATGAAGTTTGAGCACTTCTCTGGGATGGGGTAGTCACTGTAGGCCATCATCTCCTTGCTGGTGTTGATCACTGTCGACTTCATCACACACCCCTGACCCTCTACAGGCGTGTCGGTGTAACGCCACAATCCACCAACCTCCTCTGACCGCTCCAAGCACACCGGCTCCAGACCTTCGTCCAGACAACACTTAATGGCTGTGATGCCGCTGGCCCCAGCTCCGATTATTGCAACTTTCTTTGCGGACGCTGCCATCTTTTAGCAGGCAAAAAGGAGAGATCAGACTACACTATGAACAGGATAAAAAGAAGTTCTTAAACTTCTTGAATCTTTCCCTTCTTATAGCTCAGTCCTTATAATGCAAAAACCTGAAAAAAAAAACAAATAGAGAAAATATAAAACAAAAGCCAAGTTTTATCAAATGTCTCCCCCCCCCCCCCCCCCCCCCCAAAAAAAAAAACCCAACCCCTTGGACGTTCCAAAAAATCAATAAAACTGAACCAATCTTTTTCCCACTGCTTCACACTAAAGATTGTCTTACTTTTCATGAAAAAATTACCCACCATGATCTATCTTGAACAGAAGTCGAGATTTTTGCGAATGAAAAAGCTGGGGGCAGCCTGGTGTCAGAAGTAAAATTGGCATGAAAATGGCAGCTAAAGACAGGTGAATTCAAATGCTCTAGTGTCCTTGAAAACTGCAAATTTACTTTCATGTGCCATATTATAAAGTAAAATCCACACAGAATATGATTTAAATGTGGACATAAGAGGTTTCGAGCCAAATATGGAAAACAAAATTTTTAATTTTGCCCAATGGTCAGGAAAATACCAGTTTCTTTGTTTTCCTTATTTTGACAAGCGTCTGATTTCACCAAGGTACCTCATATTCATATGTCTACATCATTCATCACCAGTCTATGTCTAAGTGGAGACAAGAGTACCTGCCACATTAAATGATAATAGGGGAGAGCCAGGAGGCCTCGGACACGAGGAGACTTCGGACAGTCAATTCTCGCTAAACTTGATAGTGCACACTTTGTCACTGGATCACATGATATATCAAGTGAGGTTTTAGCTTGTTGTGTTTTTGACGTCTCACAGCCTAGAGTATAATCCTTGCATCTGCTGTGAAGGAAATTGTGTTTTTGACAAGGGTGTACCTAAGTTTTCATACCTCAGTTTGTAAGGTTTACATATCATAATAGTGCACCGACCCTTTCACAAAACTAGGTATATGTGCTTTAGGGTGTTGTTACGTGCCAATTTTGTAAAATTAAACCTAGCTTTCACGATGTCTGTTTCATGAACATGTTTCCTACACAACCCCCATGTAGGGAGACTTCATACAGGGGTGGGGTGACTTCATACACTCTCACCAACGACTAATGCAAGTGTTGTTGAAATCAGAACTATTACAATAATGCATTCTTGTGTCGTTGTTAATTTTCCCAGAATGCAACCATGCCAAGGACACATACAGCCACAAAAAGAAAAGAAGTCTTTTAGTTCACAAAAATATGAAACTCGCCATGCATTCACTTGTTATTGATTCATAGCCTTTGCTTTGTGCAAAGCCTTTATGTTATGTGTATAATGTGAAGAAATCTACTCGACTATTTTAAAAATGAGAACAGTTTTTCCTTCTCCAATTCAAGGCTCAACAAAGAAGACAAAAAGCTCCTTAGAAGTTTGCTGTTTAAAATGGCATCTGTTAATGTTTCTATTCTCATAGAAGTTTCCAGTACATTTAAATTTCATCTTCAAAAGTAAAAGATCAAACAAAGTGCAACACTTGAGGCTCTTTTTAAAAAGAAAATTCTGAATTATTTTAATGTGCACACTTTGTTTCCCTCAGGTGTTTTATTAATTTGGTTGTGGTATGCCTCCCAGAACACCATTGCTGTCAGGTTAGTTGGGATGGTCGACCTCAGATATTACGTCCCTCTCCGTCAGGATGTAACGGAAAGCCATGAAAACCATGAAACAATGATAAAAGAAGAGTTCAGACCAATACGTAGAAATGTGCACAAAACGGACTGGTTTAAGGTATTTTATTATGTAGATCATATATTGTTGGATAATTATTTTCCATGATTTCCAGTGATTGTGAAATACATTTTCACACCTCAAACCCTCAAACAAAAGGTAGAGAAGTATAGCATCCTGAGTCGAAGTTTTGCTTCTTAAAGATGACAATTGATACAGGAAACACACACTCCGAAATCACTCCTCCTCGTCCGGTTTCCCTCACGTTTGTTGGATGTCTCCTGCAGAGTGGGGTGGTTTCAGGTATCTAGGACCTCAGATGATACTCTACAGTAAAACGAGATGATGCATATCTATGCGAAGCTGATAATATGACGATGCCCAAAGGGCTAACAATAGACGTGAAACCTTTTTTCTCTGGCTTGAATTGTTCTGGAAGCGTGTGGTGGAGCCAAATAAAGTATCCAAAGCCACCCCGCTCTCCGGCCCTCACATTCCTGGAATATTTTACAATTTACAGTACAGCACAGCCTAATCCCTTGGCTTTAGGATTTTAGACCCATATAATAAACCAAAAGGAGTAGGAAGTTTGAAGAGGGTATAGCCAATATAAATTATAAAGAATCTAGGCTAGGCATTAACATATATTACATAATATATAGAGCTAAGATAGCCTATCATTATCATGTTCTGTTGATCTCATGACTTCTATATATATATATATATATATATATATATATATATATATATATATATATATATATATATATAGATTAGTTTTGAAGTTGCAGTAGCCCTATCTATGTGTACCTGTAGCGACTATGGCATGGCCTAGACATGGAATGGTAGATAATACAATTCTACTATTCTGACTTAAATTCACTTTGTGACACATCTGACTTAGGGCGGGGCCTCGGTCCTATGCCTAGGCCTATGGTATAAAATTTCAACTCTGTCTCTATAGTAGTATATCTAGTCTTAATTGGTCTACTAAAACGGAAACTTTAGTAGTCTAAAAATAAGACAAATTATGAAAGAGATCTCAAATATAGATCTAATATATAGATTCTAGATCGATCTAGATCTAGAATCTAGATTCCAAAGAATCTTTGAAAGTAGACTTAATTATATAATATTGTCTGCTGTGTGTTGAGCAGAGGGTGTAGTGAAGGGCGCGCCGCTACACTTCACTCCAAGCTAGCATATCGCCAGTGTCCGCATACGTTGGTGTCAACCAATGTTAGGCTATAAAATGTTTTTCACATGCTGTCAGATACGGTCTAGATCTAGATTTTACAATTTTACAAAATAAATGATATTATATAAACTATAAACGATTATTTTCCACACACCACTCACCCAGCCAGTGCCGCAACGCCCTTTGACCCCAGACGGTAAACAGTCAACAAGCGGTGTCCTGTGATCTCCAGATTTTTCTCTATTTCAAGCTACGGGTGTATTTCGGGTGGCGGGACCCCAGTAAAGTCCTTGGCCATGATATAGAGATCTAGGTCTACATCAAGGAGTTTACAACTAATGTAGAATGATATCTAGGTCTACATGTAGATCTAGATTCTAGATCTAGATCTATTTATTTTTCTGAAAAGCATTTTTTTTTTTTTGGTAGACTACATCAACTGCGTTTGATTCAGTTTAGCTGAAAAAGGCCACCCTTTTATGGTGTCGGGGGTACGGTTGTTTTCCAGGGGAGACGAGATAAGGAATATTTGCGATAACAACAGAAAGTACAGAACTGATGTGTGTGTGTGTGTATGTGTGTGTGTGTGTGTGTGTGTGTGTGTGTGTGTGTGTGTGTGTGTGTGTGAGAGAGAGAGAGAGAGAGAGAGAGAGAGAGAGAGAGAGAGAGAGAAGAGAGAGACAGACAGACAGACAGACAGACACTTGAACGAAAAGCAATACTAGCAGGGTGCAAGCGCAGGGAAAATGGCATAACGAGAGAGAAGACAGAGATCAAGTGAAAGAAAGAGAGATAGGATCAAGGGAGTTAAGAAAAAGATACATGAAAAGAACAACAGACAGATAGGCAGACACAGAACAACAGATGACAAGCCAGGCAATCATAAATAAAAATAAATATTTATGCAAGGTCTTTTCCATTCCTTTCATCCCTGGCTACAAATCTAGAGCTGTGACTTGTAAATTTGTAAAGCAGATTGTTGGCGGGTGCTCAGGTAAGATAAGATAAGATAGTACTTTATTATCCCAGATGGAAATTTTCCTTGGCTGTACAGGACCGTAAAAACACATGCAGGTATACCTAAAAAAATTTAAATCATATATATTACTCTCATTAAAATTCAGTATGAAAGGAGAAGTGTGGGTTATTGCTCCTTTAATTCCTTATTCCTATCACACATATTATTATACCGTCCTTATCTCTAGACGCTCCTCCTTTTTTTGGGGGGGGGGGGGGTATGTTACCCTCTTGTAACACATTTAATCTTCGGAACTTAGGTAACTTTTTTGGTTGCAAGTCCTGTAAAACTCTTACTAAAACTGTTTTTCTTTTTAAATCTAAAAAGTTGACAACTTATTGGGCCCCATCCATGATCTTCTATGTATCATAATGGAATGGAAATAACCTCACTTCATTCATTGATACACATATAAGCGAATAACACGTCATTCGCTTCAAGAGAACCCACAAATTCTTGGCAAAATGGATTCATCAGGGTTTTGATTTAGATATAATTATTATCGTCGACTCCGCTTGTGTTGAATTTGTTGGAGCTGATCTTCCGTTAAAGTTGACCTTTTTCTCCTGTCCTAGCACCTGTTCTTTTTTACTTACAGTACGCAACAGTTATGTTTAACTTTAGACGAGTTGACCTTTTTTTCACTCCCCTGATGACATCAACTGAAATCATCCGTAGTCGATTGTAGGCCTAGGCATACTTATATTAAAGTGACTGCCTTTTAATTAATTACGGATGACATCAAACATTAAATCAAGTGCACAGGTGACATAATCAAAGGGCTAAAAATAATACAGTATAACACAGATAGCTTGAATTCGTCGCGACCAGCCTTGGTAGTTCGAGTGATCCGTGGTTCCAGGGATATCTTACAAAGATAAAGAAGAAAAAAACAACCCAGGATCATAGGCACAGTTCGACGGATGCATGATTTCGAGTATTCTGTGTTCAACCTATGCGTGTTATATTGTACTTTGAGTCCTTTTAATAAGTTTAACTAAAAGTACATTTCATTCATAGAACTTACAAACCTCACTTCTTCGATTAAAAAAAAACCTAAAAACTCTTTTCCTTTAAAAATCGAATAAACAAACATCAGTGGCTTTATCAGCATACTCTTGGCCGACACATCACTAACACCAGACACAGAGGGAGTCAAGTCTTGAATAAAGATACATTGCATCGTTTTATTGTCAACAAAGCCACAGCTGCAATATAGTAAGTGGGTCAATAAATCAACAGTGGGATATAACTACCACATTTTCCATTACCAGGTAACGCAATACACTGTATGTATCTGATGTTCCTCCATATCTTTCACAAAATATAAAACAGGTACATTGTACTTACATAAAAAGAAACAGGACTTGCCGCCATAAATACTTCACCCTCTCAAGAAAAATTTTTTTTTTTTAAATCCAATCAATTAATCAACCCAGTCAAATCAAATCAATGGAAAGAAGAAGGGAAAAAAAGTGGAAGAAAAGCAGGAAACATCATTTGATGTTTGGCATCAAGACAGCACAGAGCTGCCAATTTTCAGGACACCAAGGGTACATCAATATTGCAGAAAACAGATTATTAAGTAGAACTGAGTACTAATTTCTGAGATAAAAAACCAAAGATAACAATAATTCATGATTCAAGATTCATAACAATAAAAGCACAATTTTTAAAACTCTCCCATAGAAGAACCCCCCCCCCCCCCCCCAAAAAAACACATAAAAAACAACCAAAACAAAACATTACCTTAGAATGACAAAGTTCTATCTGCTCAGTAGGCCTACCTAGTTTTGAGAAATTTGACATAAGAAATTCTGAGTTTCACAGCATGTCAAATTCAAATGCAAATTTTTGAATGCCTTAATAATGACCCCAAATTTTAAAAAATCCTACAATTTTGATAGAGCAGATATACCATTTGGTTTCTGACCTTATGGTCCTATACATAACTCAAAACGGCCGAAATGTCAGATAAAACTTTGTAAATCTAAGGTGGCGAAACAGTTTTTCTTTTCTTGCTAAATCTAGATCAACAGGTTTCAGTTTTCAAGGCAAAAGTGAGAAATCTTCAACTTCAAGCATCACTGGCATCATATTGTTGGGATAGGCCAGAAATCCAGATTTCTTCTGGCCTTTATTAGAACAAAATTAATCTATGAGAACATTCCCTATTAATCACTTTAGAATCAGGGGACAAAATGGAGTTGAAACTTGGACAAATCGGAAAAAAACCATGAGACTGAACATATATTATTATTTTCCCGGCCTCTGAAACAATCCCGATCAAATAATAAGATATTGAAAGTCTATTTTTCTATATACCATAAAATGATGTATGGGCCTATAATTATTCATGGGAGCAAGTACATTACTTTTTTATTTGATGAAATAGATGGGTAACAAGTGCTACCTGATAGTAACAACAAAAGAGGGAGCAATAAACAGCTTGCCCATTCTGTACTGAAGTGGAAACAGGCTCATTAGAACCAGTGTTCTTTTCTTAACACAGCTGAGTTTTTTTCCTGTTCATTTAGTAAAGAATGATTTTATTTTTTCATAATACATTTTAAAAAATATCAGCATAATGTCGGATACTTTAGCTGATTATTTCCCTTGCTCTAGAAATACAGAACATTATCAGGAAGCTCCCTACATAAGTATAAGAGGTATAAAGTGAATTGATCAGAAAAAAAATTTAACAGGAACAGGGAATTACAAGAACATCTAGTCAACCCTAAATTTAAACCAATCAGATCTGTGAAACAGCCCGAACTATTACAGTGCAGTATCAACATCACAAATTATGACAATTCTTGCCTCTTAAAACCCATTGCCAAAAAGGAAACTTGGAAGCGCAGATGATCGTAGCCAATCAACAGACTTTTTCCAAGTCGCATAAGAGACTGTTTTCAACAAGGTCACAGAAAATAATCAACAACAATGAAAGGAGAAAAAAAAAGGAAATTATTTTTGAAAATTTCGAGTACATCACAAATCAAGCCACAAATTTACCGATCATTTCACGCATGTTACTCTTATAAAATATTTTTCAAAGAGTAGAAAGAAAAACTTGAGCAACATTCAAGCAAAAACTCACAGGTATGTTTTTAACCAGCTACATAAATAGCAAACCATTTTAATGATCACACATTTAAACTGGTTCCATACAGCACGTTAAGCAGTAACACCATAAATAAGGAGGGCTAGTGAAGCAAAAAAGTACTACAATAATCCCCCAAGTGGAAAAAGATCTATATGAAAAGAACTATTAGCATAAATATATGTGAAACACAAAATAATACTTATTTTGCACCGGCAAGTATGAGTTGGATCTTTATAGCTGAACATTTAGAAAGGTTCTTCTTCACTTATCACATACAAAAAAGATTCGACCTTGATGAGTCATGTCAGTGTTAAAGACTGACAGCCCATAATGCCAGATTGTCATTACACTATATGAAAAAAAAATCATCCCAAATAATAACAAAACGTTCTCTTCAATAAACTAATTGTATCAAATGGGACATCAAACCTGTAGGAAACTAAACTGGCAACAGAGTGATCATCCGCCATTTTGTAACTGGCAGTAAAACAAACAAATTTGGACAAAATGTTGCACCGAGATATTCTATGAGTAAAGAACAGTCACTAGCTTCTGTCAACAAACATACCGAGTTAATTTAGAGATAACGAAACAGAGTAAATCAAAGTACTGAGCTCTAAGCAAAAACCACTCACATTACAATGTTTGCATTGTAACAAGTCATGAAAATCTACTCAAATCTACATTTATTTCACAACAGTCATGCTAATCAAACTATCACATATTAAACTACAAAACATTGTGTTAATATCATATCACAGCCTTGAGTTATCTTCTGTATTAGTGGTACTGTATATATCTTGTATCTAAATAGCAAAATCAGCCTGAAAAGTATAGCAGCATAGACTTTGATTGATCGGCCTGACTATTTCTGTCTTGTGCAATGACATAACCAAGCAAGTGTCAGCAAATGGGAGTAAAACTTGACTCCGTGTCCCCATAACCCATTCCCCTGAGTTCATAACACACTTACCCCCCTCTGATGGAATATGAAGCCTCATGGTGAAATTAGGAACTCGTCAAAATAAAGAAATCGAAGAAAACTGCATTTTTCCTCAGGTTTGGGAATATTTATCAAATTTTTGTTTTTTTGGCTCAACACCTTCCATCTCTATTTAAAAACACATTTCTGTGAGAATTTTATTCTAAAACATTCATTAAAGTTAAAAACGCAAACATTTTTAGTTTCAATTACCAAAGACTCTCAAGCTATGGAAGTCGTCAAGCTGTGGCCACCATTTTCTCGCTATTTTTACCTCTGAAACCGGGCTACCCCCACTTTCTGCAATTGCAAATACAATTTTATTTATATTCAAGATAGCTGAGTATTCTTAAAATTAAAATTATGGCAAATGAACAAGCTTTAAGATTATACCATAAACTCCTTATGCCCAAAAATTGACAAGTTCCAATTCCACGGCTTCATGACACATATTCACTTATGTCAAAGCACAAAAACAGATGTGCACAATCAAAGAAAACTGTCCCCACTTCTCAATCTTCAACAAAATCATATCAAACAGGGTCTGCCTTCCTCTCCCCCAGCTGTGGTCGTATCTTGTCGACAAACTCCTGCACAGTCTTCACCACCAGGGACTGGTCAAGGAAGTCGTTCTTCACTCCTTCAGAGGCCAGCAGATAAGCGTTCATGCCTACATTTTTAGCACCAATGAAATCTTTCTCGATGTTGTCCCCAAAGTGTACTGCTTCATGGGGTTCACATCTTCCATCCTGAAAGGGAAATAAGTTGCAAATAATAATATATAACTGTAAATGTCTTACGCACTTACTAAACACCCCATCCATTGATAGTGAGCTCAGATGACCTTATGCAGCTGCATGCACTGTAAAACTCTTGACTCTACTAAACTAAATATCCGATCAATAAAGTTTAGATCATTTAAGACACTGATTTCTTCCAACCTGTCTGTTAGGGCCATTTCGGGAAGAAAGGGATACAACATTCCAGAAGACAGATGGAGATATTTGATTTAAACAAAAATTCCCCAAACATCTTTTGTATGAAACTTCAAAGAGCCTACTACTACTATCTAATATCACAGATTCTGGTCAGTTGTAAGTACTGATTTTGCAGCCATGAGTCAGCACTATGCGGATCCAATGTGGATGACAATGTTTACGAACCAAATTCTTCTCTTTCCAGAAACATCCTAGACAGATGGGTGACTAACTGTAGTTTTTCATATAAAACCTCATAAAAACATTTACCTAAAATAAAAAGAGTTAACCCCCAAGAGAAGCTCCTAAAGAACAAGGAAGATGCTGCACATTGGATTGACTTCTTTTCAGTCTTTATCGTTTCTATCGAACATCCTGCTTTGTTCAGATTCCTGTGAACATAATTGAGTCAATAAGACTGACAGTTATTGGTCATAGCCTAAACGATGCTCTATGTTTGTTTGCTTGTGTGATTGTTTGTTTGTTTTTGTTGGGGTTTTTTGTATGGGTAAAAAGAAGCACATCAAGATAATAATGGTTATTAAGAGTAAGAGAAAGTTCAAACATACAGACAATAACAACAGAGGGAAAAAAAAGAAGAGCTTACCAGTGGCGCCCCTTTACTACTCGCAAAAAGCTTGTGGTAGAGTTCAAGTCTATTACAAGCGAGTACGCTGTGACAACATTTCGTAAAGGAAAAGGTGAGGATAACAGAAGTGTGGGGAAAAAAAAAAGAATAGACATGGTGTCAGCCAACAACCTGCATATCCTTCAAAACAGCTCACAGCTCAGTTATAATCATCCCTAAAATATTTGAAGCATGCTGACAAAATGAGTTACTTCTCAGATTTGAGCCCTATATATAGAAATCGCTACATCATGCTTAGGTGAAGCTTTTTCAATTTATAAGTATGAAATAATAAAGACATGTTATAGTTAAAGAATACGGTATCCATACAAACTCTACAAATTTGACCCTAGTGTCGATTTTTGACCAAAATCTCCATTTGTGGCCTGCGAGAAGTAACTCATTTTGTCAGCACGCCTCACATAATACAATAGGTAGTTGCTCTCTCTCTCTCTTTCTCTCTCTCTCTCTCTCTCCTTCTCTCTCTCTCTCTCCCTCCATCTCTACCCCTACCCCCTCCCCTCTCTCCATCTCTCTCTGGTCTCTCGGTCTTTTTATTCTTTTACGCCCTTCTCTCCCTCACACACACATACACAACCAGTGAGGAGAGCCCACCCATCATTGTTCCTTCAATAAACACTTACCTCCAAAGCCTGATGGAAAATAATACTGTTTGGTTTCTCATATCCAATGATGTAAGATGGGAGAATAAAGTCGAAAAACTGCCGTAACTTCAACACCATCAACACTTTATACAGACGGTGGTCCCAGTTAGAAATCACTCCAAGTTTGACTGGATACTGACTTAAGTCCTGGACGAGAAGAATAAACAAGGCTCTTTCAAGCAATAATATTGTACAAGATATATATTATATATGCATATATCTATCTCAAATATTTTCCATCCTCAAATAAATTTCACTGAAAGTAGAGCAGTGAATTCTGTTCACCATGAGGTATCTTCAGCATACAATAAAACATTAGTAAGCAAAGGAATCAACATCACCTGCTCGCCTGGATACAAATAAGTTATTTGAAAGGGAGAACACTGGGACCCATAAGAAAGAGGGAAGAAGAGAGGAAGAAAGAAGACTTTAGTTTAGTTTTAGTAGAGGTTTTACGGCGCTCGCAACAGCATAAGGTCATATGAGCGCCAGAAGATTAGAGGTGTTACAAGAGAGTAACAAACATAAAAAAGAAGAAGGGGAGATAAGGACGATAGATGTTTGATAGGAAAGAAGAAGCAAACCACACCAGAGCACCCGTCAACCACCCACACAGTAGACTTTGCTTAAACAAGAAATTCCTGTTACCCCGAAAGGAATTTCAAAATCGCACGGGGCGGGGGTTCTTTTGAATTTATTCTGTGCACTGGCAACTTCCTTTTACAGAGAATTTCTTTGGTCCCATGAAGTTCATGTTATCAGCGTTTTACTGTACTCAAATAAATAACACTAATTTACATCTCGGCATAGATGTTCAAGTTTACGTATACTATTCCACCATTGAAAGGGTCACATCTGATGCAAGCATGCAGTGTATCTATTCTAAACTGCTCCACTATAGTTCTTAAACTCAAGCGGGGATAACGACTGTTTCTTTAATAGAGGTGTTACGACTGCCTGCTTAAAACACGAAGGCACTGTTTCTGAAAGAAGTGAATCACTAATAATAGCTGTTACAACATCAATAACAACGTCAAGATGGTCGACTAATAAAGATGTCGGGATAGGGTCAAGGCAGCAAGACTTCAGAGGTGATATGCAATCAATCCCTACGCAACTTGGGAAAAAGAGATTTTGAAAAGTAATGTATTGGAATCTTACACTGACCGATCGATATGTTTGCCACAAATGCATATTAAGTTGAACTGTGGGTTGAAAAGACAACAGATTGCTTTAATCTCACATGCTGTAGCACATGAAAGGCAACACACAAGTACAGTACAGCTGTTCCCGTATTCAATCCAGACATTGGGGATTGCCTTGTCAGTGAGACAATTTCCTGGGCCTTAGGCATATTGTGGTAGGATGGCCAGTTCCTTTCCACACCGCCTTTACTTTCCCAACTCGAAGTCAGGTACCTATTCATTACTGCTGGGTAAGCAGGGGTGGGGGGCGAAAAAAATCCATGTCCGAGCCGAGGCTCGAACCCGCGCTTCGGGGATGAGCGCACTAACTGCTCCGCCACCACACCATCTAACCCACAAGTAAGAGAATAATGAAAAAACCTGAAAGGGTGAGACTGCATTATTCAAATCCCCAGCACTTATCAGGGCGGTCTGTTACCTCCAAAGCGGCGACAGCTCCAGGTAAAAGATCCCAGGCCATGGGTTTGGTGAAGTGAAAGTACAGGTCAAAGGAGATCTTGTCCAGCATCTCCTCTGGGATCTTCGAGTCAACAAAGCGGAAGCAGTCCTTGACCAGTAGTGACCACCAGATGTTGGCCGGCATGCCGTCCATCACACCAAAATTGGGGTATTTCTTGGTGTAGCTTTTATATTCTTTGAGGAAGATTCCTGGAAAATGTAGCATAGTATGGGAATTTCAACAACTTATTAGTATGGTAGTTATATACTGGTAACACGCAAACAAAATCATGCCTTGCAATAAAACAAATCCAAATTATTTGACAAAAATGTGGAGAAAACTAGCAGGAAATCTTGCTTTTTTCATACTTTTTTCTGGGTAGACCATCCAATGTTTGTAGGGTGCAGGATTGGGAAAATTAAATTAAAACATAATTCTAGAAGTCTAAAACCTTAAGAAGTAGGATTTTTTAAAGTGCTATTGAAGTATGAATTCTCTGTGAAGTTTATTGCCTAAATGAATGATGTTTTAAAAGAAGAAGAAAGTAGTTTTGAAATTTCTCACCAAAAAATGTTGGAAAATCAAGGGTAAAATTACATGTGGTGAAGGGAAATCAAATTGAACTCTATAGGGAGAGATGCCTTGACAAAACAGAGAGTAACAAATGTCTCGTCATAATGGCAAAAAGGGACAAAATATAATTAAGCTGAGTATATATGTTATTTCATAAGGCTTAATTTGGATAATAACCATATATTCAAACTGGTACTATAATACTGATATTTGGCGATCATTTGACCCCCTGCCTCTTTCAAGGTGCTATCTAAAAATCAGGGGGGTCAAACCATACTGAGAATGGCTTCTGATCGAGAGTTTGAGGCAAACCTTGCAGGATATTATAACATTTTTCAAATTAAAGAAGATAAAAGTTATGGTGTGTATTACAAACTGACATGAATAAGGGGAATCTAAGGTTTAAAAAATGTGTCACCTGTTGTAACATATAGAGAGGTAGTAGCCAATTCTGTATCATACTCTTTAACATGGGCAGCATAATTCTTTTCTGTAGTTTGTCTCATTTAGTCATTGTGAGTAGTGTTACACAACACAAAAGGTGAAGATTCATTGTCAACATTGGGTTTGAGATTTTAAAGAGAGGCAAAAATGATTTCAAATTGCTATGGCAGGCAGTGTGCTATCATAAATTTAAGAAACAGAAAATCACGAAGACAAAATGTAAATCCTTTAGCACTGCATCAAAGACAGCTCGTTGTGACAAACAACTGAAAAAGAAAAAAAAGAAATTCTCCACACCAACCCTTACAATTCACTTACAAGTGACTAAAAACTGTATAATGTCTGGCTAAAATAGACCTCTGATATTCATAAATATCACAGTTCTATGGCAATTCAGAAAGTCTGATGAGTTCCTTTTCATCCCCTCCATTCCTTCCTTCTTCTTCTCTCCCCACCCCACCCCCCCTCCCTCCCCCAGAAAAAAAGGTGTGCATGAATAAATCTTACCTGTTAAAAGAGTTTCATCAATATCAACCCCATATTTCCTCGCCACATAGGCATACTGCCGGCCAGGAGACCCTGCCACTCTGATCAAGGTGTTTGTCACATCCACAGTCACCAGCTTGAGCAACTGACGAGCCATTTCGACAACCTGCCATGAACAAAAAAAATAAAGATTTAAGAACATAGCCTACACAGTAACTGCAAAAACAGCGTCAAGTTTTGAGTTCACTTTTTACAATTACTATTCTCACTTTTAAGTATAAAGTCATCTGTAAGCTTGAAAAGTAGATTTGTTTAGTTGCAACATTTACAAAACTTCAACAGACAACATAAGAGTTCTCTGCTAACAATCCCTGCAACCCTCACAACATTTTACATGATTGTTGTGGCCTATTGTGATATTTCTTATAGCTAGTTATTCATTTCCACAATCCATCATATTATAAGAGTAGCAGTGTACAAACAAATATTCACTTCAAGCAACAGCTGCTGTGCCCTGATCTCAATATATATCAAGCAAAAATTAATTTGTGTCAGGATATATAATTTACAAAAACCATAGTCAAAACAATAAGTACAGAGCCTTTATTTTACTTTTAATCACATAAAACAAGAGTAGTTTAGAGCTTTGAATGGATAACACTGAACAATATTTTAACCTTTTTAAATTATTACAGAATAAGTTATATTTCAATTATTCAGTGTAAACACTACCAAGCCCTGAAGTGTACTCTTGTACTACCACATGATGCAATGGTATCTGTTGACTCATTTCCAGTAGTTACACCAAAACACTAAGCTGAAGAAGATTTTCTTCTTACTCTGTAGTCTTTTCACTTCATTTTTACCTGTGAGAAAAATCCTTTATCAGTTTAAATTGAAATTTCCAAAGACTGCAGAATCTGTTGAGGTTAGTGCAGGCGAAAATCCATTTCTGCTGATCTCTATGCCTAAAGAGATGGGAATAGACACCTGAGTGAGCGGCCGAGCCTAATTCCATTGTCATTAAGTTGGTATGAAATTCAATATGACAATATAGAGGGCCTATATAATGGACCTGAAACTAATACAGAGTGCACACTGCTGATCATTTCATCTGAATCGAGTGTGGGTCAGCCGGATTTCCCCTCACAGGTGAGGCGAAAGCTGTCATTCTGGCACAATTGGGCTAAACTCGAATGTGACTTTAAAAATTGAACGCATTTGTTTTTCAAGGTAGGGATTCAATTCAATTTTATTGGCACCAGAATGGTAGCTTTCGTCCCTCCGTGAAAGAAAATCTGGTTTGCCCTAACTCAATCCAATTTGTACTGTCTGGGTGTTCTGAAAAATATTATAAAAAACTGAAATAGAAAAGGGCAAAGATCTGGGACAAGGAATTTAAGTATATAGGCTTATATGAACTGCCATTATTATAATAGAATAGAGCACATCTAATTTATCAATTTAAGATTTTGGGAGGAGTTCCGCAGAGGGGCGGCACGTACCGCGACATGGTCCACTGAGCTAATATACAAGGGTTAGGGTTACGGTGTACCTGCTCAATCCAATCTTTTGTGTTCTGTTGGTCGGCCGGAAGCGGAACTCCGTCAAAGACAGGTTAAAGTAAAGTTTTAGTTCGCTATCCTATCTTCACTTCTTTCAATTTTTTAAGATCTTTCGTTAAAATGTTGATGCGTTTTTACGCATTCATTGACACAAATCAGATGATTTTTAAAATTAGGCTTTTTAAAAATTAGGAGGTGGGTTTTGACCCTGCCATCACGGCCAACCCAGCCTGAGAAGAATATATATATACAAGATCTTGCTGTAAGACTGACAACATGCATGATGAAAATTCTCCAAACATGGAAATCAAACTCACAGACCTTCTCACTACGTGTGAGAGTGAAGGTGAAGTGCCTCACTGCTACACCACAGATGCTAGTAGGGTCTACTCACTTTTAACCCTTCCAGCCCCAGCCATTTTCGTGCACACACCCTAACCCCAGTCCCAGCCAATATGCAGTATTTCAGTTAAGAGACCTGATGAAAATTTTTTTAAATGATGTCGTATCTTTGTAGGCCTACGAGGTTTAGATAATAACATCAATGTTTAAAGTTAAATTCACTAGAAACAAATATTTTATAGGGTTGCTAACTGCGAAAAATGCACAAAAGTTTTGTACCCTTGGGACCGTGGGAAGTACAAACGCTGTTGAAAATAATTACAATATAACATACATGGGGCTGGAACCCTGGAAGGTTATTTATTCTAAGTGTACAGTAGTGCCTTGTTAGTCTTAAAACAAGAACTCTAACGCAAAGGTTCACAAGGTCTAGATCTAGATGTTATAGATCTAGAATCTAGCAGTAGATCGCACATGCGGCTAAACGTAGAACGACGCACCTGCCTGATTGGCAGCTAATTTTAGTAATGTGATGTCATCACATCCTGAGATACCCACAGACTATTTTTAGAAGGCCATGGAGATATTAAAGATCGTGTAGAAAATCTTTGGGGATTATATCGCGTGGAACAACATGTTGAGTCAGTGGCTTGACGACGTATATATCCGTATCGATGTGTTTCGCACGGTAAAAGGTAAAATTTCAAACTTGCGGCTAACGGTAGATTGTCAGCAATGCTCTACGGATAGGTTTCAAGGTTTCTGGTATGTTAATAGCATATTTTCGGAATTCCGGTGGTGATGCTTGAAATTGAAACACGGTAAACGTAAAGACGTAAAGACAATATAAACGCGTGAAAATTGCTGTAAAGATACGGAAGAACCCTCCCCCCCCCCCCCCTCCATCGGGCCCAATAAAAAAAGCACAGAACAAGAAGGCAGCAGCATCATCGGAGCACTGCAACATAATATCACATAACTGGTATTCCTAGAAAGACATTGCACCAAAGCACTGTGCCACCAAAGGATTTTCGGTGACATGCAGTTGGTTACATAAAAGTAGTCGCATGAGCGGAGGGGTATCGGTCTGAGTTCACACAAGATGGCAGCCTTACCTAAAAATAGCTTACGTCGTTCTAGATATCTAGGTTTAGTCGCATGGATCACTAGATTCTAAATGTAGAAAAAGACTTTCATCTAGATCTATATCTAGATCCAGATTCTAGACTATATCTAGATTCTAGATCTAGATATAGATCTAAGATCTAACATCTATATCATGAATCATGTTACAACACAAAAAAAAGATGTGCAGGCCTACTATTTTAGTCACTGATTCACTGACTATCGTTAAAAATTGAATAAGTCCAGGCCCTGGGATAGATACTCCAAGTCAGGCAAAAAGAAACGCAAGCAGCAATTTATAAGCCTTTGCCTTATAATTTGACTTTGGCCCACAGAATTCTACACTCACAGAATTCTACACTTAGTGTAGAATTCTGTGCTTTGGCCCTTCTTTGCCAAAAAACCCCGCCCCAAACTGTGCAAGTGATTGACGGGAGGAGGGGCGGGGGGTCGGTTTCCCAAGAAAAAACGCCACCAGATTTGGGAGTTAGTTGCACTAGGCCTACCTTCAAAATTCCCAGGGAAAAGTCAAGGGGTTACAGCCATCAAGGGCGAGCGTCCGGGATGAGTATTTTTGTTTGGCCTGTGGGCAGCCAGCCAGCAGTAGACCCACAAATTTCCGAAGGAGGCTTGTACAATGTTCAATGGGCAATGGGATAATAGATAGATCTACTAGATGTAGTTTCCTGAAGCAGAAGAACTCGCAAACAATTTTGTGCTTGGTGAACAGCTGCTGGTGACAACAACAGTAGATCTTCTAGATTTCTATAGGCCTATTAATTATTATTATACGTTCTCCTTATTTAAAGAAAAGACTTTTTTATATAGTCTTAAATCAGTCCATTAAAAAGATTTAGAATACTTCAAAACAAACTGATGAACGACACTATTTTCAGTTTAGAGTTGTTAATTTTAAGCTTAGTTCATTTATTATAATAGACTGATCGGGAGCGGGAGGGGGGGGGGGGTTCTAAATGCATACTTTAGATGTTCTTTTCGAAACAGAAAATGGAAGAAAATACCAATACTTTTCAAACTTTCTTTTTTAAAGAGATCTTGAGTCGATGGTTTTGAAAGAAAAATATTGATTTAATGCAGAAGAAATCTTTAAATGTACAAATGCGTATTCAGCTTTTAAGAAGTACACGTTCCTACTGCTATTGATAATTTTATTTCAAACTTCAAAATAGCACAGTTGGTAAGGAATTCAAACTGAATTTATAGTGAATGGCTGACGGGTTGTTTGAAAAATGATGGTAGGCCTAGGTGACTCCGTGGTCTTCGAAAGGTATCGTCAGGGTTTGCTTGTGATAGATCTAGTAAAACGGCTAGATTCTACAAACAGAAACTCCCCACTTATCACAATTAATTATATTATACATAATATCTTATTTATGCATGTGCGCGCGTGCGCGCATGCGTGCGTGCGTGAGTGCGTGCGTGAGTGTGTGCGTGAGTGTGTGTGTGTGTGTGTGTGTGTGTGTGTGTGTGTGTGTGTGTGTGTGTGTGTTTAATATCTACCAAAAAATAGGACAACGGTACCCATGTGTGGGCCTATGGCCTATGTCTTGATCTGTCTGTGAGTCTGTCCTTGCGTGTCCGTCTGTCAATCTGTCTGTCCCTTCTTCTTATCCAAGGCACTCATCGAGCATGAGTTTGTTTTGTGTAAAAATGTAAAACAGTTCGGAATATTTTTTAAAGAGAATGCACGTTTATGTGTGCACATGTACGAGCACATGCGTTTATAATACAATTTAGTATTGTATGCAGGTGCGTGCACATGTGTGCATGCTATGTTCGTCGTTTTCCTTTCTTGTTTCTCTAATTCAAAGATGCATCAGTCTGGGCCAATTGTACAGTATATGCGCCATACATGAAAAAATCTCTTCCTAAATTAGTCTCTGTAATCACCAGATTTAGATAGGCCTTAAGAACTGCGTGCTTTTTGTGTGTATTTTTGGAATTTAAAATTTTTTTCTTCAAATTGTTACTGTCAATAGCAGCAAATTTTTTCAACTGCACACCTCTTATTTTGAAAATAAAAAGACTGTTTTTGATATTCCTTCAAGCACTTTTTTATTCAGCCAATGTGAACTAATGAAACTATTTTTCAAGTAAACTATACATTATTTGCGCGAGGGTGTGGTGGCGGAGCGGTTAGTGCGCTCGTCTCCGAAGCGGAAAGTCCGGGTTTGAGCCTCAGTTCGGACATTGATTTTTCCCGCCCCCTCCTCCACACCCAGCAATGGGTACCTCTCTCTCTCTCTCTCTCTCTCTCTCTCTCTCTCTCTCTCTCTCTCTCTCTCTCTCTCCCTTAATAAAGTCCCATATTAATAAATTATATTAATCTGCCAACAACACTACGGCATTTTCCTCTGTCCTACTCTCTCATTGTTACCACGGAATGACCGTCAGAGTTTAATGATACTCAAAAGCCTGTATTATTTTTAAGTAAAACAATTGAAATCTAGACTAGCATTGTATAGAATTTGAATATGGACTGAGTTGGGCAAAGAATCAATAGCTTGTCCGTTGGGTTGAATTTCTTTTGTTTTTTGTTTTTTTAATTAATTAATTAATTTATTTATTTATTTATTTATTTATCTATCTATTTTATTTATTTTATTTGGGCGGGGGGGGGGGGGTAAAAATCTCTCCATATAGGCTCTATTTTTACTGTGCAGCAGGATCAATTGTGTATGAATAAATAGCTAGAGTACTTGCCTTTTTAAAAAAGCATCAAAACAATATATTTAAAATTATTAAAGAGAGTATCAGCCATATTATATCCTTCAGCACAGCCATTTTACGCATTTCTGCAGTTTCAGTGTGAGTTGAGGAACAGATTTCAACCCTTGGCGGGTCTTGGGGAGGAGCGCATGGAGGTGGAGATGCACTGGACCAAGGTCAAAGAAGTCTTTACTTCAACATATCAAGAAATACTCGGGGAGAAGAAATTGGAGCACATTGAATGGATTAGCCAACGGTCATTGCATTTGATTAGCACTAGAAGACAATTGAAGGCAGAGACAAATGCAAGTAGAACAAGGGGATCAAAAGCGTACGTAGGCCTATTGGTGCAGTACAGGACAGCAGCTAAAGATGTAAAGAGATCACTGGGAAAAGACAAGGGGGAATTCATGAACAGGCTTGCAGTGAGGGCAGGGGAGGCAACAGCAGGAGGGAACATGCGAATCCTCAGTGGCGGTGGGTGGACCAAAATTTGGGTGGGGCTTAGGTTGCTTCCAGTTCTTTACCACCAAATAGCAAGCAATAAGAATTAAACAGTGATGATTTTTCTATAGTCACGGTGAGCCACGGCAGTTTGAGAACCAGGCAAACGAGAAGAGTTGCCTTTGTTTTCCATCTCTTTGTTCTTAGTTAAATTCTTGTTGATGGTGGGGACGAAGCCGATTCACCTCAGAATTCCCTCTAATTAGTTTTCGTGTGATGAAAAGGTTGCCAAGTAGTTCGACCTGATTTTAACTGCTACATCTCAGCGGCACAAACACAAACATGCACATACAACACTTCAAACATAATACTTCTATGAGCTGGATTAGGCCGTGTAGTCGAAAAAGTTGAACGCACCCAACAAAGAACCAATGGGTATCTGTGTCAGTGGGTGAAAGTATGTCGTAAACGTTCACCCCATTGTCAGGGCTAAGAGAGCGTGAGCCCTCGGTACAGTGTTATTTTTCCCCAGTCTTTTTACAAGAAGAGTTTCATTAAAGACAGGCCGTGGGGAAACGGCTCATCTTTGCTGAGCCCTAAAGACTTTTGATTGGCTGCTGGATTACTATAGTTGTAAGCGGTGACAACAGTAATTGGATAAGCGAGCAAGGCGTCAAGTTGATCACTCTGAGTTCATTGCGTGCGGTCATAACGGTTTCAACTGCTTATTTCATTATGGTGAAACTTTCATTTACTTTGGGATAGAGTTGGGGGTGGTGGGTGGGGAGGGGGTAGGGGCTCAAGCCCGTGAGCCCTTCACTACCCACCGCCACTGCGAATCCTTTACCAGACTACAAAAACTTTTTCTGGAAAATATAGGAAACCAGAAGTAACATTATTGGGAAGGAAGCTTACTCAGGACGATGGGTAGAGCATTTCAACAGTCTTTTGAATAGACCACCACCAAGTAACCCGCCAAACACCCTGCCAGCAGGAAATGAGCTACCCATCTGCTGTGATGTCCCATCGAAACAAGAGATTGGATGCCATTAAGAAGCTGAACAACGGTAGAACCGCCGGTCCTAATCAGATTCCACCTGAGGCCCTAAAAACGATGCCAATATGACGGCAGACCTCCTTCTCTCATTGCTTACCAGGATCTGGAATGAGAGCAAGTTCCCAAAGGATTGGAAAGAAGGATACCTTGTGGAACTACCTAAAAAGGGTGATCTCAGCAACTGCAGCAACTACCGAGGAATCACTCTTCTCTCAATACCAGGAAAGGTCATTCAACAGAATAGTTCTGGAGAAAATCAAGTCTGCAACGGATCCAAGACTTCGGGATGAACAGGCTGGTTTTCGGAAAAATCGGTCAACCACGGACCAGATTGCTACCCCGAGGATCATAGTGGAACAGTCCCTGGAGTGAAACTCCCAGTTGGTCGTCAACTTTCTTGACTAAGAGAAGGCATTTGACTTTGACAGCATAGACCGAGCAACACTGTGGAAGATACTGAGACATCACGGAATCCTACAGAAGTAGGTTAACCTCATCGGGAGTATGTACGAAGGGACAAATTGCAGGGTTATACAAAGTCATGATGCATCAAGACCGATGTGAGACAGGGATGTTTACTATCACCTTTCCTCTTTATCTTGGCAATCAACAGACTGATGAAGGAAACCCCCAGAGGACACAGAAACGGCTTACAGTGGACCCCATGGACACAGCTGGACGATCGGGACTTTGCAGATGACTTGGCGCTTCTGTCACACTCTCAGGAACAGATGCAAGCAAGGACAGCAATTTTAAACAGTTTATTAGAGTCTGTTGGATTGAGGATCCACCCCGGAAAGTCAAAAGTCCTAAGGATGGATGCACTACGAAAGGAGCAGGTCACAGTACAAGGAAATGCACTAGAAGACGTCGAATCCTTCTGCTATCTTGGGAGTATAATTGGCAGAGATGGAGGAATAGGCGCTGAAATAAAGTCCAGCATTGGAAAGGCACAGACTGCATTTATTTCTTTGAACAGAATTTGGATGACCAGGGATATCTCACTACTAACAAAGCTTAGAATTTTCAACTTAAATGTGAAGTCAGTCTTGTTGTATGGATGTGAGACGTGGATCCAGGTTTTCTTAAACAAGTGTCTGAGGAAGCTACTGAGGATCAAATGGACAGACATGATCACCAACGAGGAAATACAGTGGAGTCCACTTATAACGAGTCCTGAAACAACGAGAAGTTTGTTATAAAGACACTAATCTAAAACCCCGTTTTTTTCTAATTCTTTATCTTTGCAAATAAAATACTGCTATTGGGCAATCAGACAAACACGCTAGTCGGTTATAACGGAAAATCGCTGCTGCAGTGCACAGCGTACAGACCAATTAAACATGTAATAAAACCTTTCCAGTTGAGAAAGTTGTTGGTGATCCAGCAAAACAAACAATGGGAGAGCCCACGCGAACCAGCAACGAAGGCCGGAGTGAAAGAGTGGGGAGGGTGTGGCATGCGCAGACAATCAGAACGCATGACTTGATTGGCCAGCCCAGCCTCTCACTTCTCTGGTGCGGGATGGAGAGGTCACAATGCTGTGATAGATGGAGTGAATGTGTGACGTGTGTAAGTAGACGCAACGCACCACGGGGTGTGGTGGGGAGGGGGACAACACAGCGGGCCAGTTACCTTAGAGCCAGAGCTCATTCTCTCTGATCGCCAAAGCTGAGCTGTCAACATTGTTAGCGGTAGAGAAAGAAACCTGATTCCATTTTTGATCAAGTAAGACCTAGAGATCATGTTGAACAAATCATCATCAGGGTAAATACAAAAAGGAATAAACAGAACGCCAAACTCATATATTAGACCTACTTTACTATTTCCCTTAAATTTATTACTGAATCCCTTGTAACGAGAATCCTGCAATAACGGACATTTCGCACCGGTCCCCTCCCTCTCGTTATAACAGGATTCCACTGTATTAAGAAGAACGAGACAGAGCCCAGTCAGAGATGAGGTGGGAAGAAGACGTTGGCGATGGACTGGACACACTTTCAGAAAGCCAAGCAGCTGCATAACAAGGAAAATGTTAGATAGGAACCCACAGGGTAAAAGATCAAGGGGAAGACCACGTGAAACCAGGAGAAAAGTCATGGAAATGGATGTACAGAAAAGTGGGAAGACGTGGAATGACATCAGGCGATAGGGAAAGGTGGAAAGTGTTTGTTCGTGGCCTATATCCTAACCCAGGGTGAGAAAGGCAATGATGATGATGATGATAATGATGCAGTTTCAGTCTCTCTCCCCGCCCCCCTCTCTCTCTCTCTCTCTCTCTCTCTCT
>NW_004797471.1:67102-73599 GCF_000002075.1 Aplysia californica | reverse complement strand
CTCTCTCTCTCTCTCTCTCGACGATCTCGATCTCTCCTCACCCTTCTCTATACTTTCTCTCTACTTTTTCTGTTGACCTAACACAATTATTATTTTCAGTGTCATTGTTTCTAATAATTGTAATTTGGCCCTTCCGTGGAATTCGGAATTATATTTCGTGCATTTTGAAAACATATATATTTATGTTGGTTTTTTTTAAATTTAGAAATTTCTAGATATCTAACCGCATGAAGAATTTAGAGTTATGTGGGCTTTTTATCTGGTGAAATGAAAAATCCGTGAGTGAAATAAATTTTGTACGATGCTTCTGAAACTCAGCTGGTTCTTCAGAATCTATTTATAGCTCCCAGCCTCAAACAAAACTGTCGATGATGATAGAGCGAGTTATTCAAGTGTCCCGAGTACCCCCTTTTGACGAATAATACAGCAGTCATACGTTCACAGATTCTATTAGTTAATATTTTGTGGCTGTTTCTGTGGAAGTATTATGATTCTGTCTTGTCGGACATGGACAGAAAATTGCTAAAGGATCGGATGGCCCGAAGTTAACCATGTAATGTCTTCGGCTCTCCCGCCCCAGGCGTGATGCCGACAGTAGGAGTAGGAGAGATAAAAGATCACAGAATGGATAATAAGGAAAAGAAGCAAACACAGCCGGCTGATTACAGAATATGTGGAGCCTACACTCGGTGAGTAGCCACTTTTGTATCGCGGATGTTATGGGGCTCTGTGATGTGTTGATATAAACAAATACGCCCACACTTCTCTCAATAGTAACTGGGGCAGGGGCGCATTATTGTTGTGAGTTGTCATAAATTGCCATAAAAATTTCGTAATTAGCCCATTGTTGTATTGTTTTTAAATGGAGATCTAATCTAGATTCTGGATCTAGATCTAGATTGTAGGTCTACTGTTGAGTAACACGGGTGCTCACGCACGTTTGAGTAGTCAAGAGGCCTATAAAAGAGATCGGGACAGTTGATCACCTAAACTAAGCTGTCTGTCTAGTTTTCTAAATCGAATGGTTTTTCTATAGATCTAGATCTATTGCGTTTCAAATCAACAAACGTTTCTTGTCAACTGTCAAGTAGATCTATCTAAGTGATTTTCTATATTTCACAATGACAACCAGAACGCATTAACGACTAACGATCATCATCAACATCCTACCCAGTGACACTCAATGACCAAGCATGAATATTCATTGATGAGAGGTGAAAAAGGTGGTATAAAACTAAAGGTTTCCATAGTATAGGTTTACAAATTCTCATATGATGAGGAATTATGCAATTTTTCTTCAGTGACAAGATTGAATTGATGCTTGCTTGCCCTGTTACTTATTTGTGAAGGCTATCATTAAAAGTAAGAAGATTGAAGATTTGATCTTTTGTTTTGGCAGTAGGTGGAAATCATAAAGATAAAGTTAGCTGCAGGTGAGATTATAGAGGCCTAGATCTAGAATCTAGTTATCCTGTTTTGGATGAGATGGCCTTCATGCCTAATGGATTTAGCAATAATTTAATGGCAATAATTTAGTCTACTTTGAGTTGTCTTTGTGCACTTCTGAGTTAATGTTACTGTTGAAACCCACTAAACTTGAAACGGGGCTCTCGTGGCCTAGAAGTTTTTAAGGTATTCGCCTCTCATTCAAAGGTCCTGGGTTATAATCTGGAAAGCAACGAAAATTTCTTTCTCTAAAATTGTTTCCTTTCACCCCCTTTCCTGCTCTCTAGTTCTAGCAATGTTCTGTGGGCTCTTGGGTCTTTTTGCATTCAGCCTTTGTACTGCTACTCCCTGGTTCCTTCTTACTGAGACTGTCTTTTGCCACACCCCTGATCTTATGGTAGGAAAGATCTACACCTAGCCTTCTCGGGCAAGGGCGAAAAATCTTGGAGGTCCTGTGTGCAAGTTGCTAGCGTTAAAGATCCCTTGGTGGTCCAGAATCGATAAGAATCAGGCTTCAGCCGCCACCTGGGAAAAAATTCAAAATTGCCTACCTACTGAATGTTTAATGTGTCCCACACGCTCATATATATATATATATATATGACCTTGTGGTTGCGAGCACCGTAAAACACTTACCAAAAAAAAATCGCACAAAAAACCCCCCCAACTAAAGAACTGAGTTAAAAAGGTTAATTTAATATTTGTACTGCTACTGCTGGTATTAAGATAAAGCCAGATTATTTTCCTGTTTGATTCTCTTGCTCAAGCTGGTGTGTCGGAAACTGATGTCCTGCCTTAAGAGTTGTTCTAAGATATATTTCAATTTATATTGAATATAGAGAGATAGACCAATGTAAGATCAGCTTGATTGTGTGTTTTCACTGATAAAAAAAAGTGATAAAGTTTTTTACTTACCTAGACTCTAGAGTCACTTATAATGCAGATAAATGATCTGACAAAATCATTTAAAAAAAAATTTTGTTCAGTGAGAGTGGTTGTTTTATTTACTTTTGTTTTGTCTCCTTTTTGTGAAGACGTGGGCGTGGGTGGTTGGCGGGTGCTCTGGTGTGGTTTGCTCCTTCTTTCCTATCAAACATCTATCGTCCTTATCTTCTCCCCCTCCTTCTTTTTTATGTTTGTTACTCTCTTGTAACACCTCTAATCTTCTGGCGCTCATATGACCTTATTATAATGCAGTTGCCAGCGCCGTAAAATCTATACAAAAAACACAAAAAAAGAAGTGGTCTTTGCTCTAGATGTCACTGATTGCACTAGATGTGTTTTATCTCAGGTCGCTTAATTTGAAAAAAATATTTCATCTACTTTTTTTTTCAATTAGTGTGACGACGTAATGATCAGTACTCAGTACGGCAGTGGTTTGCTCCGACCAAGATCTTTCCTGTATATATATATATACAAGTCCGTAAAACTCTTAATAAAACTTAAAGACCTTCTATCAGTTTTCCAAAGATTGGATGTAAACATTGAAGCTATTTTAAGTCTTAGGATAATACAAAGAACGGTTAAAATAAGAGACCAGCAATCCTTTGCTGACGTGTGCTAGCTCATGTCCTCCAGTATAAGCTGATAAACTCTTGTTGTTGAGCTGGTCTTTCTTGAGGGCCTGTGACATCAGTTATGTCACAAATATTATTTTGTCTTACTACTACTACTAGTATGTGGTCAGCTGATAGACTGATGTATAGTGTATCATGAGTCAGTAACCAAAGTCCTTAGGGGCAAACGTCATTATTGATGTGAGTGTATATGTGTGTGTGTGTGTGTGTGTGTGTGTGTGTGTGTGTGTGTGTGTGTGTGTGTGCATGTGTGTGTGTGCGTGTGTGTGTGTGTGTGTATGTGTGTGCGTGCATACGCGAGCGAGCGTAAGTGAACATGTTTATGTATATACTAGTTTATCTTCTGCTTAATTAATATTAATGGATGTCATGATGGGTGTTTATAATGTATCCCACCTTATATCATCTAGAATGTTATACTAGTCCAACATGTGTGTGTTTGAATGTCTGTGTGTGTTTGTGTTGATACCCTGGTATGGATGTGGAAGGAAGCTAGAAACATGTTGGGAACAGTGTTATTGGGTGAATGACCTGTAGTTGCACCATTTTTGTGCCTTTTTTCACTGATAGGTGAGAAGGATGGTTAATGGGTGTATTTAATGAAATTGTGTGCTCTTTAAAAAAAAATTACATTACCCACTTGATACTCCTATTCTTGGGCGGTGTTTTTTTCATGCACAGTGTGCTTAAAATCTGTACAAAAAGAGATAAACAGGAGTGACATTATGTGATTATCCCCAGCATGTGTGTATATTGGGAAGGGGCACCTGGTGATGGCTTTGAGATTCGGGGCTCTGATGGTCCTTGAGCCTTTGACTAAGGGGATAAGTCAAAGACTCTTCACTGATGAGAAGTTTCGCGAAAAGCCTGTGGAGGAAAATAGGTCAAGTGGTAAACGAAATCTCTTTTTTTTTCATAATCTCAAGACAAAGGTCACATTCTTTGTTTGGTTTGAATATAAAATGCTGTGTGGTATTGTGGTGAGGGCAATATTTATTATGAGAGAGCTGAAAATATGAGAAGGAATTTGATCACTCAAGCATTTGGTGAGTCATTCCATGTCTTGCATTGCAGTTCCAATATACTGAGATAGGACCTAGATATTTATGTTGAGTTGTTTGCTTTTCTAATAAAATAATAATAATTATTATTATTTTATAATAATAAATGCAGTTATATATAGCGCATGATAATAATAATAGAAGAGTAGTAATTGGAATAATGATTATAATATAATAATAATGATTTATTTGACAATGATAAAAATAGTAGTTAATAATTTATGATGATAACAGTAATAATAATACAATAATAATAATAATTTTAATTTGCATATATATATATAATGTATTTCCATGCTCTATCTATGCGCTTTACAACAATTTCTTTCATATATATATAATTAACAATAGATAACTGTGTCTGATAAAGTTAAGCTGACTTAAATCCTAAATTTAGTTCATCATTTTTTTAATAGAAAAACTATGTGACCTGAGTGTGGCTGGCTGAGGGGTCAGAATTGATGGTCGTGATAGTGTGTCCTCTTCCACAATACGTATTGTGTGAGGATTTAAAAAAAAATTTTTTTTGGTTCACTATCAGGACACGCAGAGTTATCTCAGGTGATAAAAGATGGGCATAAGGTTATGCTTCATCATCTGAAAATAGTTGACTGCAGATGTTGTCACCCCAAAAAATCTTTATAAAATAGGGTTTCGGAAGTACCAAGTTCCCATTACAAAAATATTTTCTTACGATTTAAATCATATTTGTTTGTGATTTTGTGAAAGTTTGTGGTAGCTAATTGATTTTTTATTTCTTCAAAGTTTATTTCTAATCTATTGAATATTAAGTAGATGAATTCATTTCATTAGTGGATGAATTCATTTGATTAGTTTTTCTCCTGTTTTATTTATGTTCAAACCAATGTGGTGATTTAATTTATTTGTAAAGGCAAACTTTTAAAAAGTCTGGCAACAAGATGTCGTTTCTTGAAGCAAATTAAATACTAACTAGGCCTGTTGATTTTTTCATTTCTGTTCGTTTTTGATTGGGTAGTTGTTGCATTGTTGTTATCGGAGCAAATCTTTAAAAATATTTTCTTGCTTTTCTGATTATATTTGTGGGCTGTGGCAACAAACCGGATGAAGCCCATAGGCATTTATGACGTTCTGATGCTTTTAATTATTTTGTGAGGTGCTTTATATTTACTTTTATGTAATATTTTGTCTCTGACTGCTTTCCATCTTTTGTTTTTATTGGCATACGTGGTACGTGCAATTCACGGTTGCACACAGAAGATGTGTGATCGATTCCAACTTGCGAAAAAATCTATTTTATTGAGTGGTTACTCAGAATTTCTTGATTGGATGCTGTTTCCCACTTCGCCTGGGTTGGACTTGTAAGGCCGTGTGGAAACGACCTGCATAGTAAATTATGTACATTGTGGTGAAAGGGGGCATAAAAAGTAATTACACAATCATGATAACACCTTTTTTCTTCTACTTTGTTCTTTCCTGTCGCCCAGAAAATGACCCATAAAAATTTACCTTTAACTATATCAAAACAATTCTTGCTTTTTGTCCTGGGCATGATCTTATAGTTCATATTTTAAACCGACACATATTCTTCACAAATATTTTAAGTCAAAGCTGGAAAAAAATGTGATAGCTGTTTTCTTTTGAACTAGTATGCATGCGGGTTGGATGTGATGTGAGAGTGACCTTATTTTTCCTTTTTTTTCTACAAACACACTTGTACTTGGGGCAGCCACCACTTATATATCTCTCTATTTGTTTCTATTTTGTTCTCCGCTTTCCCCACTTGACCCCTGAAGTAGTTAACAATAGGGCGTTCCAGCTGCTGGCCAACTTTTGACGTTTGGTCGCTTTCCCCAGTTATGAGTCATGCCCCTCACTCGTGTATACACTCTTGTTTTAGTAAATTTTTCCATGGATTTGTTTTGTTGTTGTGAATAGTCTTTTCCGCGTCCTCTTCAACTTGGCACCACTCATTTTTTTCTTCATAAACACATTGCCTGCATTGCCTGTCGTGTCATAAATCTCTTCTGCAGGGACGAATTTCATAACAAGAAGATGCATTGGAGTTGACTTTTTATTTTGTGCATGACTACTAGATCTAGTGCCTGAAAGAAAAAAGAAATTGCGCCCTCTAAAAAATACTTAAACATCAACTCCATAAATGTAGTCGCTGTCTAGTGCTAGTCGCTGTCTAGTGAAAAAGTAGACTCACTGTTCCCTTGTCTCAAGTGACCTACTACTGGCATCTGAAGTAATGGCCCAGATCTTTTAAGGCCATGGGCTACTAATAATTTAAATTCTCCTTTAAGATTTGAGTGAACGTTCCATTAACACTAGGCCTACACGAGAAGCTGTAGACAACGAGCCAACAGTAGAACAACTTAACACAATCAGGGTGTAGTTTTTAACTGGGCGTTAGAACCAACATTTATTG
>NW_004797471.1:64285-65375 GCF_000002075.1 Aplysia californica | reverse complement strand
CCCCTTAACGTTCCTATTTTAAAAAAAATATATATAGTCAGTTGCTTAGAACTGTTTTCGTTCGCAGTGCTTCTTTAAAAATAAGGCATATATTTATTCAGTTGCACGTTCCCTGAAAAAAGCAGGTAGTTTATCATCACCCTGGCTGGACTGGACTAGAGACATGACAGTTAGTTACTTTACCTTGCGGCCCTATCGCGAAGAGTTTTCTCAAGATTATAGTGTTATGTCAAGGGCCCCTGTTTGTGGTGTTGTTATCTCTTGCTCTGGGCTCGCGTCTGCTCAAGTTGGACGTACACTATCATCATGACATCTGGGGTTGTGGGGTTTTGGTGGAGGGAGGGTAGTGACGTGTGCAACTGTCACTCTCACCTTTAGTGGTGCGGTTGTTCTTCGGACTTGCTGCAAGCTAAGATTTCCTCTGAGCAAATTGTGTGTATGTGTGCGTGGAACAGAGCTGTTTTTTTTCGGGGGGGGTTAGTACGGTGTCCCCCTGTGATTCCATCCAGAGTACTTTCACTTTTACCTTCTTTTTTTTGGGTGTTTAGACAGTTTGTGTGGTTTGGTAAGTTGTTCGGACGTGCTGCTAGCAAAGATTTCCCTCGAGTAAATTGTGCGTGTGTAGAACAGAGCTATGTTTTATAGTATAGTACTGCGTCCATCGCTGTGGTTCCTTAGAACTAGCGTGCTTTCACTTTTATTTTAGTGTATAGGTAGTGGAGTTTGGTTGTTCGGACTTGCAGCTAGCAAAGGTTTCATTTGGGCTAACAGTGCGTGTTCTGTACACAGTTGCGTCATAGAACTGTGTATGTCCTTCAGTGGTCCCTGCTGGCTTAAGGCCCAGCTCCTGACTTCTCTCTGTTATCTCCATATGTGCATTCTCACAGTAAGATATAATATTCACTGTACTGATATCAATGATTCTCTTAGATTATCTTTGCTTATACTGTTGAAATTGATCTGCTAAATATACGTACCAACACGCGTCCAAATATACGTACCGATACGCGTCCATGACGTATTAATGGGCGCTGAGATACCGTTGGGACGTTTTTCGCAGGTAGGTGGGTAGTAACTTTTGACGGTTGGG
>NW_004797471.1:61341-63344 GCF_000002075.1 Aplysia californica | reverse complement strand
ATATTTATATATATGGATGTATATATATGTGTGTGTGTGTGTGTGTGTGTGTGTGTGTGTGTGTGTATATACATACATATAATGACTGTATTGGATATGACGAGGGGATTTACTTGTATTTGACATTATTTGGTGGATTATGTGTACATGTTAGTAGATATGTCTGGGTGAATTTCGCTGATCTAACTTTCCTCTGTGTTTTTGGTGTTGCTGGTCAATGCCCATTGTTTCATTAGTACAGTATTGTCACGCCGTCTGTAGGCCACGCTTTAAGCCTTTCATCGTAAGGAAGAAGTGCTACATACAATAGATGCGCGCTCTGTTGTAAATCTTTAAATAGCCCATTTTTTCCTTCTTCCCAATCTTTACTTTAGGAGATTGGGAGGGGAGAAGAAGGGTAGAGATACTTTGCCACAATAGAGCAGTCATTAATTGCATGATGAGAAAAAGCTAGGAAGACTTTTAGAGGCAATAGAGGGAAAGAAAAAAGAGGTTTGAGAAGAGGGGAGGGGGGGGGGGTATGGTGTATTCCCCCGAGAGTCAAATACAAATGTGTTCAGAACTAGAGCTGATTCTTGCAATTTGATATATTTCAGTTAGTATGGTATCAGCAGGGTATGCGTTGTTCTATTTAAGCCATATACATGTATGGACTGTGTTTAAAAGACCACTTTATTAAAGTGATTGTCAAGTGGATACTTGACCGTACTGTGGACTTTTTTTCTTCTTCTAACTTTGAGAATCCCGATTGTCTAAGAATGCATTGACGCACGGCTTTGTAAAACTAACTTTGGTGCCAAGAATAACTTGTAGCAGATTAACGAGAAGATGTGTGTGTGTGTGTGTTTGTGTGTGTGTTTGTGTATGTGTGTGCGTGTGTGTGTATGTGTGTGTGTGTGTGTGTGTGTGTGTGTGTGTGTGTGTGTGTGTGTAGTCTGGTCTTACCAGCCAGCCGGCCGGCCGCTTTGGTATGCGTACTTGGTTACAGTTTGATTCAGTTACTCGGAAGCTCTAATTGTTTTTCCCTCATATTTCCTTGATTATATCGTCCTAACGACAGGGAAACTATATGTTACATAAACTTGTCTTTGAAGTGACCTGTATATATATATATGTGTAATAGTGTGTCTCGGAGGGCGTAAGACTGCCCCCCAAAAAGAAGAAAGATAATACTTGCAGGCACCAGATCTTTCGCAGAACGAGTGGCACAGGTTTGAACATTGGTCATCAGTCATCGGTCACGTGAGCTAAGAAGGTACGGTGATAGATAATGACGGCTTCTGTGGGGGTTTTAAAATGAATCATTTAGGGTTAATATTGAGGAATTTACTGTTTAGTGCGTATGGAATGATTAATTTTTGGTAGTTTTTTTTTTAATTTTATTTTTTATATATATATTTTTTTTACTACAGTGTCTTGCGAAAAGACTAAAACCGACGATTACGCGCCAAAAAAGACCGACGTTTTATTAAGAAACCTGAAACCTTTTCCTTTTTGCTGAGTATCATGTGGGTGGATGGAGGGTGCCACTGGTAGGTTCTTCACGGTATGCACTTCTTTATTATCGCTACGGCACTGATTGTCTCGATTTCGTACCGGCGTCTGAGATGTACATATTGTTAAGGCATTTCGCCCTCGCAGAAGACGTGAGTTCGATTCCCGTCTGGGGGGGGGGATTTAATCCAGTAGATCTTACATCTTACTCCGTTTGTATGTTGGGATGTTGTATCCCCCCTCGCCCAGGATTGGCCGTGACAGGCATGGTCGAGGCAGCCCGCCTCCTAAACTATAAAATTACATTTTGTTTACATTGCTTACCGAAACACGGAATAACAATACACATTTTCGTTCCAATACACTTCTCTGTCTGTCTGTCTGTCTGTCTGTCTGTCTGTCTGTCTGTCTGTCTCTGTCTCTCTCTCCCATCTCTCTCTCTCTCTCTCTCTCTCTCTCTCTCTCTCTCTCTCTCTCTCTCTCTCTCTCTCTCTCTCTCTCTCTCTCTC
>NW_004797471.1:57012-60660 GCF_000002075.1 Aplysia californica | reverse complement strand
CAACAAACTCAAATGTGTCCGTGTCACGTGACCTCGTACGGACTCTAGTTTAAAAGGGGGTAGCTCTATGGTATCATCTTAAAACCTGTTCATGTCTTTCTATTGGGAATTGTTCTCTAATGCATGTGAGCTTAATTCTTGGGACTGGCCCTCAAAGTCAAACTGGACTGGGACTTTTGTGAGTGTCTTGTGCATGATAAGGTAATCGCTACCCCAGAATTACAAAGTTTTATCTGACATTCTCAGCCGTTTTCAGTTACTTAAACCGTGAGATCAACGACTAAATAAATGTTCTATCTGTTCTATCAAAATCTTAAGCTTATTCCGAGTCGTTATCAAGAATATATGTGAGGCAGCGTGGCGGAATCAGGCTCTCGTCAAAATAATCAAAGTGAAGAAACTTGCATTTTCCCGCAGATTTGTGAACTTTTGTCAAATTTTTGTTTTTTGGCTCAATACCTTTCACGCCCACTAAAGAACTCATTTCTGTGTGGATTTTTCTGAAAAACGTTGATTAAAGGCGCAAAAAGGTAAATATTCAGTTACCACGGACTCTTAAGCTAAGGAAATAACTAATCTTTGGCGGCCATTTTCTCAATAATCTTACCTCTGAAAACAACTTGCCCTCACATCCTTCATTTGCAAATATCCGGACTTGTATTCAAGACAAATGGATATATTTTTCATCCAAATAAAGACAATTGTTCAAGCTCTCAGATGATACCGATAACTCTACAGGCCCAAAAATTGACGAGGGCCTGATTCCACCACGCTGCCTCACATATTCAAAGAATTGCAATTTTAAAAAAAGCTTGATTATAGCGATACTCACATTTTCCTACTTCAAAAGTCCAAAGCTGGGTACTGAACAGATAGAACTTTGTAATAATTGTACTGTAGCGTAATGACAGTGGTTGGGCTACCTGACCAGTAATCGTGAGACTGCAGAATCGGGCTTCAGGGTCTGTTCGATCTTACGATGTGTCCTTGAAAAAACCACTTTACATGACTTTCCCCATTTGGCTCCGTTCCATCGGAGATGAATGTTATGTTCGGAGGTCCGGGGTCTTAAAATTCTTACAGTGTTGCACGAGCGTTGAAACCACTGGAATTTCGCAATCCCTCGCTCTCCTCGAAATGTGTCTTCATTTACGTTTCGTGAGAGAGAGAGAGAGTGTGTGTGTGTGTGTGTGTGTGTGTATGTGTGTGTGTGTGTGTGTGTGTGTGTGTGTGTGTGTGTGTGTGTTTGTGTGTGTGAGTAAGACTCAAATACAAAATATAATTTATATTTGAATTCCAGACGCACGATATATATATCTTCGACTCATGCTGTGGGCGTGTGTTTGGTCCGTTGTGTCGCAGTACCTTATCGTGTTCTTTTTGCCGCTTGCGCAAGTCTTGCTCTTTATTTTTCTACCCTTCCTGCTTCGGTAGGGTGTAGGGAGGTAGAGACCTGTCCGCCGAGTCGAATCTGCATGATCGGGTCTTGGCAAGAATTCAGACAGACCAATTCAGGCATATCGAATCGAACGAAATTCGAAAAAAAAAAGAGTAGACTTACTGAGACTTGATTTGATAAATAATCATAATTTTTTATAATGTTTATTTCGTGGATGGTTGGCGAGTGCTCTGGTGTGGTTTGCTCCTTCTTTCCCATCAATCATCTGTCGTCCTTATTTCTCCCCTTCTTTACTGTTTGTTACTTTCAAATAAAACCCCTAATCGTCGGCACTTATATGACCTTATTGTGTTACAAGTACCGTAAAACGCTTACTAAAATGTTTATTTTAAAGTGAATGAAATACATGTAGTTGAATGTGTAAATGTCGGCAGAATAATAGAAGCGGGACTCGGTGGTATTTTTGTCGTTTTATCGGTAATGTTGTTTCTCTATCCAGCTCGGGGTGTCAGTTTCTAAGTGGGTGGTGGTTGGAGGGCGCTGCTGGTAAGTCCTACTTCTTTATTTACCCTCAGTAGTTTCCGTCTGTCTTACATATCCACGCCTTACATGACTGTTATTTTGTTAGCTTGTTTCTTTTTACTCATGGTAGGGAACAGTGGCAGCTTTGAAGCTGCCCTCCCTTCTAAACATTGTATATTTTCTAATTGCTGATGTGAAATATTCAAACAAGCGTTTATAAAAACAAACTGTTTAGCTCAAACCTTTAAGGGCATGGCAAACACATCATATGTCCGATCAGCTGCCGGCCAAGGAGAATGTTTAGAGGTACATTTCGAGCCATCATACACAAATCAGTGAAACGAAATTTTATATTTTATCGCATGCAAGCGAGTGGTTGGAGGACGCCACTGGTAAGTCCTACTTCTTACTTTCCCTCTTTTGTCTCACTTTTTCCCAGGACTAAAAGATATTTTTTTGTGTCGATGTGCTTCTCTTGTCTTTAATCCAACGAACAAAATTTTAAAACGAACAAATGAACAATCGTATGCATGTATTTGCTTGCGTTTCTAAGTTTTAGTTAAAAAAAAAAAAAAAGAATTGAAAACGGCGCGTCATCGAGCTTTGTCAAAGGACCAGAATGCGCAGCTTCAATAGGTTAATTGAGGATTTAGTCTGTACAATACCCCCGTGGCAGTGCCACCGACTGTAGTGTCTTTAGGCCATTCCCAACGGGGGCACACTTCTCGTTCAAGCATAGAAGAATTGTAAATGGGCTGATTCATCATGTCACGCTCTTAACTGTGCCTGATCTACAACAGGGAACTGCTGCTTTTCCCCCCTTATCCTTACTATTGTCATTTCCCTCTACTTCTTTTGTATGTTTGTCACTCTCTTGTGACCTGCTATTTCCGGGGTGCCTTGATAGTCGAAGCATTCCTTGTGCTGTTGAGCTAGAGAGGTGAGCAGAGTAAGTCTGATTCCCTGTAAAGACTTCTCTGTTGACACCCACCCCTTGGCGCTCATATGACCTTTTATGCAGTTGCGAGCGCCGTAAAACCCTCTACTATAAAAAAAACGCAGAAAGTCTGCACAATTGGATGAGTGCCTTCCCCCACTAAGACATCGAACAGAAAATGACGGTGGCGCTCTGGTTATTGAAGTCCTCTCTTTGTATAACGCGCAATCTTGCGACAGTTTCTGTCGACAGGGTCGTAGAAATCAATGTCCTTGTTTCCATATATGTGTGTTTTATAGTCCTGTTATATATACATAGATTGGTGGAGTCTTCGTGACATTTTCACACGCGGTAAAGGGTGTGCTTTGGCGAGAACTAACTAGCTTGTTTTCGAGTGAGGAAAGAGAGAAGGAGAGATAGTGAAGGAGAAAAGTGTTTTCAAATGGAGTATCTGAAGTCTTTCTATTGGGAATTGTTACTTGTGCCAACGCAATATTCACAGACTGGACACAAGTACCTCTATTTTCAGTGAGTTTTGACTTTTCCTGTTCTATTATTTTTGTTGTTATTGTTTTTGCTGAAGTTGTTTTGGGTTGTTTTTTTGTCGAGTGGGTTGTTTGTTGGCAAGTGCTTTGGTGTGATTTGCTCCTTCTTTCCTATCAAACATCTATCGTCTTTATCTCTCATCTTTCTTTTCTCTCTTAATGTTTGTAGCAACGCCCCTTACCTTCCGCTCTTATTTATTTGTGTTGCTAATGCCATAAAACTTTTACTAAAACTGAAATCCAAC
>NW_004797471.1:52562-53624 GCF_000002075.1 Aplysia californica | reverse complement strand
CCCCCTCTGCAGAGATCTGTACGTCGTGTTCAAGAAGTATGACGACAATGACCGGATCAAGATGTCCAATCTGCGGCTAGCGTTCAACGACCTGCAGCTCTTCCCATCACACTCTCAGAGTAGGTTCACTTCTCTGTAGTTCTCTGTAGTTCTCTGTTGTATCTGTTGTTGGCTCTGTTAGTGTTGTGGGTTGTTGGCGGGTGGACGTGTGGTTTGGTCCTTCTTTCCTATCAAACATCTATACTTGTTTTCTCTCTTCCTTCTTTTTTGTGTTCTCTCTTCCTTCTTTTTTGTGTTCTCTCTTCCTTCTTTCTTGTGTTCTCTCTTCCTTCTTTTTCTGTTTGTTACTCTCTTGGAAAACTTCTATTCTTTGGGAGTCTCTGGAGCCTTCTGGGCTACTTTCTCCTGTTCTCTGTTCTCTGTCCCTTTTCTGTAATTACGTTCGCTTCACGAGTGAGCTGAGGATATTATAATGATCACATTAATATTAATGATGATGATGATAATTATTATAATGATGACGGTGGTGGTGGTGGTGGTGAATAATAATAATAATAATAATAATAATAATAATAATAATAATAATAATAAAATCATAATAATAATAAATATAATAATAGTAATAATATAAAAAATAATAATCATAATAATAATATGATAATAGTAATTATAACAATAATAATAATAATAATAATAGCATTTCCACTAAATAACGAGCTCTATACGCGCTTTACAATATTATTACGCCGACGACCCGAAAGCCTGGTGAAACCATCTCGACTCCCGGTGAAGCTTACAGCAGTGCAAGTTGCCATTTTACAGACGCTAAAACACTTTCATACGGGCAGACAAGATCTTGGCTTTTTATGACCTGGTTCCCGTTCACGTCAGCGTGAAGTGAGGAAAATTCATCATGTCGTGTAAAATGACATTCCCAAGGTCACAGCGTACGTTGGTCGAGCCGAGCTTCGAACCCCCTTCACCTGTGACTGGCAGCCTCACAGTTTGCCCCAACTCCCCCACGGGGCAGTACCTCTGACTGAAGTGTCTTTAGGCCATTCC
>NW_004797471.1:10873-51860 GCF_000002075.1 Aplysia californica | reverse complement strand
AAAACAAAGGACAGTGATGCTTGACAAAAGACTTTTCTGCTTGGGTATTGGATTCATATCTTCTGTGCGCAATGGGAGAAAGCCAATTTGTTACACAAGAGACATTGGTGTAGGTATTACGTGTGGCTGCTGCAGATACTGATGGATGTGTGTTCGACTCCCAACATGGTCACTGACTTGTTTGATGTGAGGACTTCCCTGTGGTAATTCAATTTTTAGAAGAGGTTTTTTTAGAACACCTAAATATACTTTCGACTGAAAAAGTGACAAGGATTTTACTTTGCTTAAAAAAAAACTTAAAAAACCCGTTTTAAACGTTGCTGCTCTATGATTTATCAGTGACCTGAATGTACAAAGATTTCCCATATTCATTTTAAAAAAGTTTTATGAGTGAATTAATTTTATCCATATTCCCTCTTTCCTCCTTCCTTATTTCCAGTACTAAATTTTTAAAATGTTGACTGTTTCAATCTATCTCTGCCCTTATTTCCAATGTCATATTTCTAAAAATTAAACTGTTTCGATCTGCCTGCTTGTTTCAAATTTTTTCTCTCTCCTTATTCCCAGGGTGCACTCAGATTTGCCCAAGTCCATCATACGTAGAAAGAACCCGGGAACTTCAGCGAGAAGAGCAAGGAAAGGTTTGTTGATAGGTCCAAGGTTGCGGTGACCTTTGATTTTTGTAAATGATTGTGATTGTTTTCGACCCCATGGACATAATTTAGATAATATAGGTTAGAGCTTGTCAACCTTTATATAGCCAGTGCCCATTTTTTTCCACCTGTAAGAGACTAACATTTCCGTATCACACAACAACATGTGTTTCCAAGTAAGATATTCAATAATACCTGCCTTTACCTGAATGATCCCCACTGCCTACCAAAATTAGCGTGATTGGCCAGCATTGATTTAGATAGTGGATTGTCTGGACCCTGCGTCTCAGGGGCAACGCAGGCTGAGTGGGATACAGTATCTCAGTAGACAGATGAAGATAAGGATCAATAAAAATAAAACGTGAGCCATTGTGGTGGAATCGGGCGCTTGTCAAAATAATGATATAGAAGAAATCAGCTTTTTTTTCTGCTCGTTTGGCAATTTTTTATAAAATTTCTGTTTTTTAGCTGAATAACATTTGTGTCTATTTAAAAACACAATACTGTGTGGATTTTACTTTAAAATGTTTTATAAAGGCATAAAAATGTAAATTTTCAGTTTCCAAGGACTCTCAACCGATGGAAGACACCAAACTCACTAATTTTACCTCTGAAATCAGGCAACCCCCCATTCCCTTCAATCACATCTATCTCAATATCTATTAATGATAGAAAGGGTTTTTTTTTCCATCAAAATATCAACATATGAATAAGCTTTAAGGTGATAACAATAACTCCATATGCCCAAGAATTGATGAGTTCCTGATTCCTCCACATTGTGACACAAGTCAATAAAAGTAAACTTCCACCATTCAGGAATGAAACTCTTGCTGTCTGTGTGCAGGGACAAAGAGCTTAACCATTACTCTCCAGACAACTGTAGATCTTTGTCTGGTTGAACTGAAAATTCATTGTCTTTTCTGCATTGTACTTCAGCAGTGGTGCATTTAACTAGGGGGCATTCACATTAGCCACTTTTATGTGTATGGCTTTTCACCCATGATGTTTTAGACTGACAAATATATGGGTATGCGGTGAAACTTTAACTGTTTTAACTCTGGAATTATTTTCCACTTTTTGACGAAATTTTTTTCAAGATCTTGTGAAACACGTAACAGGGGATGCATGCAAAATATTCCTAAAGTGGCTAAAACTGTGTCAGAATAAAAAAGGAAGTAGTTTGTACATTTATCTAACAGTTCCTAGTCAAAATAAATTTATTTGGATTATAAAAGATTGCATTAGCAGTAAATGCTTCATGCACCCGGCAATCTGACCAGATGCTCGGATTGGGCTAGTTTCACTGGATGCTCCCATCTTCCACTCTGGGTTACAGAGTTAATAAGCTAAGCCATACCAGCCACCACTTTGTCCAACCACTTGTGATCAAGAGTGACCAGTGCTGTCCTGGTTTTCCTCAGAGAGCCTTGCCAACTTCCAAGTGTTCCTCGGTGGCTCGTGCGGCTGTCCAAAGAAGCCAACCACCTGGAGACACGACACGGCCATACCCTTCCTCAAGAAAGAGAACATCACTTTCTATAACCCTGTGAGTTCCCATTTAGTGTCCAACTTTCTTTTGTTAAATAGGTTCTTATCATCGTTTTTTTGTTTGTGTGTGTAGTTTGGGGATTTAGAAGTTAAAAATGTCAACTTATGGGAACTCGTAAAAGAAATTGTACTTCTTCTTCAAATGATAGACATAATCAAACAGATCCTGAACCGATGTAGAAATATCTTTTCAAAGTATAGCAAGGTTTATTTTATACCTTTTGACAATTTCAGTCTTTGTTAACCATGAAAATTCCACCTTTGTATTCGTAATCTAAACTTTTATCCTAGTCATAATTTCAAATCTAAATGTATAAAATATGATTAAGTTGATGCTCAGCTGCACGCACGCAACAGTTACTATAAATGTCTGAGAATTTCCTGCAGGTTTCAAAAGCTGGGCTGGCCAGACTGGTTTATGTATGTTTTTGCAAATAAAGTTGCCATACTGTTTCATTGGTTTCAAGCTAAAGCAAGTTGTCTTTTCATCATCACCACTTTGGTTTCAAGCTAAAGCAAGTTGCCTTTTCATCATCACCACTTTGGTTTCAAGCTAAAGCAAGTTGTCTTTTCATCATCACCACTTTAGTTTCAAGCTTAAGCAAGTTGTCTTTTCATCATCACCACTTTGGTTTCAAGCTAAAGCAAGTTATCTTTTCATCATCACCACTGCAGCCACAACTAGGTGTAGCAGCAGGTACTGTGGTGTTGCTGTCTTTCGAGTAAGAGTTTGGCTTTTCTATTTGCACGCGAAAGACACACGTTCAATTTTCATAAAAGGAAAGAATTATTAATCAGTTTCTTCTTATTTCTGCTAGAATGTGGTATCCCCATGCTGTCTGATTGGCCCTGATAACAAATTTGTAGATCCCTGCTCGCTGTATGATTTGAATTGTGTTGATGGAATTGTAAAAAATTTATACTCGTTTTGCTGTCATTGTAGATATAAGAAAATTGTTCAGTTTTAAATAAAGAAGTCTTAAGAATTAAAAGTTTTCAATGTGCGTGGGTGGTTGGTTGGTTCTCGGATGTGGTTTTCTCCTTTCATCCTGTCAAACGTCTATCTTCCTTATCTCTCCTTTTTTGTGTGTTTCTCTCCTGTTGTACTTGTAATCTCCTGCACTTATGTGACCAAATTGTGTTGCAAAGGTTGTAAAACTTTTACTAAAGGTAAGCTTTTTGTGTGTGATTTGTATAATTTAACAATGAGTGAGTGTTGTGTTGTGTGTCTTGTTTTACAGCAAGTGAACACCTGGAGGCCCGAGCTGATTGAGCTGGAGGACAGAGCCAAATGTGTGAGTCACTCGTTGCCGTTTGTGTGTGTGTGTGTGTGTGTGTGTGTGCACGTACATGTGTGTGGGTGTGTGTGTGTGTGTGTGTGTTGGGAAAGAGGTGGGAGAGATAAGGATCTTCTGCTCTCTGCTTTGTGTTTCTTTTTGAAAGGGGGGGGGATGTGAGAGAAAGAGAGAGAATGCGTTGAGATAAGGAGAACCATATTTGGGGATTGGGGGGGGGGGGGGGGTGGAGGACATAATAAAGTGAAGTGGGAAGAGCATGGGTCAAAAGAGTCAAGGTATCATGGTTCCTCACGGATGTAAAATCTGTTGTAGCTGTAAACATTTCATATGTGCACCAATCCATTTGAATGTTATTACTGTAAACATTCCATATGTATTCAATTCTATCTGTATGTTATAACAGGAAATTTTTATAATTTGATTTGTATGAACTGTAAGTGTTATCGCTGAAGACATTATGTTTGTATCCCAGTCCATCTGTGTGTCAAGGCTGTACTTAACATTTTACACAGAGAGGTGTAAGTTTATCAGTTTGAATTGTACAAAATGTATGAATGAGTGCTATGAATCTATACTTTTTTCTTGTTTGTAGGTTGCAGAGTTGCTGTTCTTTGTCATTGACAACAATACAAGGAGTGTGACTTCTCTCTGTGAAATTGCTTATTTAGTCGGTGAGCTGGAAATATTGACTTATTAGTTTGACTGTGTGTCAGTAAGTACATGTGTGTGTGTGTATGTGTGAGTGTGTGTGTGTGTGTGTGTGTGTGTGTGTGTGTGTGTGTGTGTGTGTGTGTGTGTGTGTGAGAGTGCAATTTTGTTTCTGTTCCTAGACGGAGGTTCTAGAAGCGATCTTCTAATGTTATTTTGTGATAAGTGGAAGAAAAAGTGATGGTTCAAAATTTCATATTGATGGTCACATAGCTAGTGAAGCATCTGTGATGTAATGGTTAGGCTTTTTGGAGTTGCTGAGCGATTCGTCAATTTTATGGAGAATCTCCATCTTTTTTTTTTTTTAAACGGGATGTTACCATCCACCAGATATAATAAAAGCCAAGGCTTCAGCTTCAGGTTGTATCCATCCCGCTTTGGACTCGGCGAAAGGCCGAAAAGTCGGGAACAGATACTATATTTTAATCTTAGTCGAAAATCCGAGAAGTGATCTCGGAGAGTATCTACTGAGCAGATAGAACTTTGTAATCCTGGGGTAGCGAAATATCCATCTGTGTCTACAAGTGTATGATTGTGATTTTTTTCAGTTATTGCTGTGTTCTGTGTTTCATATAGACCCAGAGTAGTTTTTGTTAGTCTTCATACCACTGTGGTTATCTCCTCTGTTATTACATTCTGATAATATATCTAGTGATTATCTGCCCTGATAGTATAATACAATTAATGGTTATCATTAATTGTTATCACTCCTGATTTTATATGTAATGATAATCTCCCCTTGAATTTGTATTATTAGCAATAATTATCTGCTGTTATAAAATAATTAACCATGACCTCGCATGTTATTGTGGCTAAAAGTGTCTTCCCTGGTATTAGTACTAAAGACAATCTTCCCTGGTATTAGTACTAAAGACAATCTTCCCTGGTATTAGTACTAAAGACAATCTTCCCTGGTATAGTACAAAAGACAATCTTCCCTAGTATTAGTACTAAAGACAATCTTCCCTGGTATTAGTACTAAAGACAATCTTCCCTGCTATTAGTACTAAAGACAATCTTCCCTGGTATTGTTACAAAAGACAATCTTCCCTGGTATTGTTACTAAAGACAATCTTCCCTGGTATTAGTACTAAAGACAATCTTCCTTGGTATTAGTACTAAAGACAATCTTCCCTGGTATTGTTACAAAAGACAATCTTCCCTGGTATTAGTACTAAAGACAATCTTCCCTGGTATTAGTACTAAAGACAATCTTCCCTGGTATATTACAAAAGACAATCTTCCCTAGTATTAGTACTAAAGACAATCTTCCCTGGTATTAGTACTAAAGACAATCTTCCCTGCTATTAGTACTAAAGACAATCTTCCCTGGTATTGTTACAAAAGACAATCTTCCCTGGTATTAGTACTAAAGACAATCTTCCCTGGTATTAGTACTAAAGACAATCTTCCCTGGTATTAGTACTAAAGACAATCTTCCCTGGTATTAGTACTAAAGACAATCTTCCCTGGTATTAGTACTAAAGACAATCTTCCCTGGTATTATTTGACTTACATGGTATTATTACTTTTGACGATCTCCTCCCTTATTATGACTAACAATGACCAGCTTTGGTACAATAACTAATCATGATCTCTGATTTATGTTGTAAGTACGACAAAACTCGTACTAAAACTGGTATTATGACCAACAATGATCTGCCTTGACTGATATTGTAATGATCGATCTCCCTGTGGTGTTATATGTAACAAGAGTTTTGAATCATTTCACAGGTTGTGGCCGTCAAATCATCGTTGTGTTCAATGGATTTCTCTCGCATGTAGAGGAGGTCGGCCTGGAGAAAACATCAACGAGGTCAGTCGTTTGTTTTGTTTGTTTGTCGGTATGTCTTTGTGATGATGTCTGATGAGAGTGGGAGGGTCAGAGCGTGCCACTGGAAGATGCTTCTTCTCGTCTTACCCTTTTTTTGTTTCTGTCTGGTAGTCTTACTTTTTCTCCTGCACTACTAAATGACTGTGGGTGGTTGCCGGGGGCTCTGGTGTGGTTTGCTGCTTCTTCTTTCCTATCAAACATCTATCGTCCTTTTCTCCCCTCCTTCTTTTTTTATGTTTGTTACTCTCCTTGTACCACCTCTAATCTTCTGGCGCTCAAATGACCTTATGCAGTTGCAAGCGCCATAAAACCTCTACTAAAACATATACCCCCCCCTCCCCCGCGGGAGGTGCCACTGACTGCAATGTCTTTAGGCCATTCCCAAAGTGGGGACATTTCTCGTTTTTATGCATAGTAGAATTCTAAATGGGCTGATTCAATAATGTCATGCTCATAACTGTGCCTGAACTACAACAGGGAACTGCTGCTTTTTCTTTCCTAATCCTTACTATCGTCTTTTTCCTCTACTTCTTAATTATGTTTGTCACACTCTTGTGAACACTCTTGTGACCCGCTATTTCAGGGGTGCCTTGAAAGTTGAAACAGACTTTGTGCTGTTGAAGCTAGAGAGGTGAGCAGAGTAAGCCTGCTTCCCTGTAAAGACTTCTCTGTTGACATCCACTCCTTGGCGCTCATATGACATTATGCCGTTGCGAGTGCCGTAAAACCTCTACTAAGTAATAATTTTAAAATATTTTTTTTTACTAAAACTAAAGTACTCTCTCCATTTTGTGTTGACAGGGAGCGGGAGGACATAGCCCGTGCCAGGAATGTGTTGATGGACATCATTGAGAGGAACAGTATCCCCGTATTCCATGACCTTGAGTCTGCGCTGAAGGGCACGGCGCTACATCTCAAACAGGTGGGAACACGATGCTAGAAGTTATGCTCAAAACACATTTGCTCAAGTCATTTTTTGAAGGGTTTAAGTAAATGATGTAGTGACTGTGTCTAATTTTTATGTATTAAAAACTTTATAACTTTATAATATGTGAGATGTTTTTACTACTACTATTACTACAACTGCTGCAGCTGCTATTACTACTACTCTTTCTCTCCTCATCTTTCTCTTTGTCTTTTTGACTCTTGTCCATCTCTCTCTCTCTTTCTCTCTCTTTGTCTCTCTCTGTCTGTCTGTCTGTCTGTCTGTCTGTCTGTCTGTCTGTCTCTCTCTCTCTCTTTCTCTGTCTCTTGCTTTCTCTCGTTCTCTCTCTGTCTCTCTCTATGTTTTCCCCTCTCTCTCCCCCTCTCTTTTTCCCTCTCCACCTCTCCCTCTTTTTCTCCCTTCCCACCCCCCTCTCTCTCTTTCTCTCTGCTCCCCTCCCCTCCCCTCTCCTCTCCCTCTCTTCCCACCTACTCCACAAGTGCCAAGAATCATGACATCTCTCGTGTCCTCCTCCAGGGCATCAAGGTCCAGGACCTGACCCTCCAGCAGGGGGCGCAGCCGGTCAAGTTTGGTCATGTCCTGGTCGGAGAAGCCTTGCTGTAAGTCAGCCCATCATTGCTGCTGAAGACTATACCTTCTCTTGTGATATTCTGTGTTTTATTATTTTTTTTCAAGAGAAGTATGCTTAGCATGAAAAGAAAATTTGCATTTTTTTCCTCTTGTTCATGTGAAACGCATTAACATGGACAGAAAAGTCGCACTGGTTTTGGTGGGGTTTTTTAAGAGTAACATTCATACCATGAAAACAATAGTCACTGTAAATCGCTCCATCATTGCTACTGAATATTACATCCCCTCTAGCAGTATTCTCAATGTTTTATTTTTATTGTAGAAACCTTTATAGATTGAAAATGAATATCGCACATGTTTTGTTTTGTATTGGTTTTTAAATTAAAAATTTTTTTTCCTGAAGAGAGACACATGTTGCATGAGAAGAAAGTTAAAAAATACACAAAGTTTGAAACGAAAAGTCACTCTCATCAAAGAGATTGATCAGTGTCTGAAGAGCAATGGTTAAGCCCAGCATGCCAAAGAAATGAGTTCAATTCCCGTTTGCTGAAAACATTTTTATTAAGTACCTTTGTATGCCACAGCCTGGGCTGGCTCTGATGGGGTAATAAAACATTTGTGTCGCCACAAGGTGGAATTAAGAGCTTGTCTATTTTTGGGCGTGTTGAGTTACTGGTATTATATTAAAGCTTGTTCATTTGTCTTGCATTTGATAATCTTGAAGGAGGGGGAGGTTGCTTAGTTTCAGAGGTGCCACAAAGTTTGTTTATTTCTATAGCTTGAGAGCCCATGGTTACTGAAAACTTACATTTTTTGTGCCTTTATTGAATGTTTTTAAATAAAATCCACACAGAATTGTGTTTTGGAATTTATATAAAAGATGTTGAGCTCCCCCCCCCCCCCCAAAAAAAAATAATTTAAAAAAAAATTGATTAAAACAGCCACACTGACGAGAAAATACCTGTTTCTTCGATTTCATTAATTTGATGAGCTCCTGATTTCACCACGCTGCCTCACATTTGTTGTATACTATTAATCGTGAACTGAAGAGTGATAGTCAAAGGTTCGGTTAGTTTGGGTGGGGGTGGGGGGCAGAGGGGATAGTTTTGTAATCATATATTTAGCTCGTAAAGGAAAAATTTAATATCCAGTTTGAAATTGTAAATTATGTAATTAGTATCTTATTCTTTTCATCTGGCTTATCAAAAAGATGGTAACATTGTGTATGTCCTCAGGAAACTGAGAGAGTCCTTCAACTCCATCACTGGGAGCACAGAGGGGAAGATGAGTCGAGAGGATGTGAGTTCTGATAATATACTTCTCCTCCCACTGCCCACTGTTTGTGTGTGTGTGTGTGTGTGTGTGTGTGTGTGTGTGTGTATGTGTGAACATGCCTACGTGCGGGTGTATACATGCCTGTGTGTGTGTGTGTGCGTTCAAACCTCTCAGTTATTATGATGCTTTTTTTATTTTATGTGTGTGTTTGTGTGTGTGTTCACTTCTTAGAACAGGTCATGGGTTTGTCAGTCTTTCTGCTGTGTTCTTGTATCCCTGTCTACCTGAGGAGGCTCAGACAGGCAGGGGTGAATCAGTCTGCCTCTAAATAATCAAAAAATTGTGTCAGTGGGAGTGTTTGGTAAGTGGGTGGTTGGCGGGGACTCTGGTGTGGTTTGCTTCTTCTTTTCTGTCAAATATGTATCGTCCTTTTCTCTCCTCCTTTTTTGTGTATGTTACTCTCTTGTAACACATCTATTCTTCGGCACTTATATTACCTTATTGTGTTGCAAGTGCCGTGAAACTAAGTGTTTGGTAAAAGTTTTGCAGCACTCGCTACTGCATAGGTTCATGAGGTAAAAGATTTACAATCGTTCTCTCTCTTCCTCCGACAGATCCGGCTGGGCTACCGTTGCTACACAGGGGATGACTTCAGTCTCTCATGGCTCCAGCACCAGCGGCCAGGCCAGACCTCGTTCTCTTTTGAAGAGTTCTGCGCCATCGTTACCGAGTACAAAAGGAAGGTCAGTGTTCGAACAGATGGAGGGTGCAGTTTTCGTTAAAAGTGTCGAAAATAGATTTATTGCTGTAATCATCATCACCATCATCTTCATTGTCGCAAAGTACACTAGAGTCCGCATAAACTATAATCTGCGGGACTGCCAGATTTGCTGTTTAGAGAGGTTTCTTTAAATAGAAGAGAAAAAAATCAGAAAATTTTTTTCTCGGTTTACCGCTGTTTTTGGATTTACTGTTTGACATAAGCAGACTCCACTTTAGTTAATATATATGGAGACTTTGACATTTTGGCTTAAGATAGTAGTTTATTGATTGTTATCATCTCTTGTTATTTTGAAGCGGTGCTCCAGTTGTCAGTGGTCAATCATAACCTGTACTTTCTCTTAATCGGCTCTTCAAATCGTCCGCTATCCTCAACAATGTGTTCCTGTCCATTTGATGGGATTGTCAGCTATTTAATTTCCCTCTTGGTCTTCCCCTTGTCTTCTCCCTCTTTCTTTACCTTGTCTAATAACTATGGTTTTGGTAGGGTAACCTTATCCGTTTTCTCATTCTTCATATACCTTTCTCTTTATCTTTAGCATTTAGCATATTGATTCTATCAAGTTGATATTCTAGAGACATGATTAAGCAGAGTGATTATTAAAATTCTTTTTATTTCCCTTTACCAGCGTCCCTCTGTAGCATCACAGGTCGCCTCTAAAATTGTCTCCCCTGTTACTTGGCTATTGGGTAAGTCTCTGTTGTATTTCCATTTCATGTTTTTTGTACTGCTGGCATTTTTGTCCTTCTTTGATCTTTCTTTGTGCCTTGTGGAAATATCTGTATATAATGTTTTGACTCAGAAACGTATGTGGGTGGTTGGTGGGTACTCTGGTGTGGTTTGCTCCTTCTTTCCTATCAAACACCTATCGTCCTGATCTCTCCTCCCTCTTTTTTATGTCTGTTACTCTCTTGTAACACTTCTAATCTTCGGCACTTATATGACCTTATAGTGTTGCAAGTGCCGTAAAAATCTTACTTAAACTAAAACTAAGAAACCTCTTTTCCAATAAGTATTAATGCCAGTGAACAAACACTGGAAGGTAAAGATATTTTGATAGACAACTGTCAAAACTGTGCCCAAAATTAATGACCTAGCAGTACTGAACTCAGATAGAGATGAATGTTCATAATAGTGTGGGAAGGCCGTTTATTTCCCTTGGCTGGGAAGAATCATTTACCACACCCTACTTCTCTTGTTTGCTGACATTTCGCTACCCTTGAGCTACAAAGTTCTTTCTGCATTGTACCTAGTTTTGAGAAATTTGATGTAACAAATTTTGAGTTTCAAATTTCAAGCGTTTTTTAATACAGTTCTTTAAGTATTTGGATAATGACTCTGAATAATCTTACTTTTTTAATAAAGCAGATAGAACATTTGGTTTCCGACCTCATGGTCTTAATAACGCAAAACAGCCAAACATTAAAATGTCAGAGAAAACTTTGTAACTCTGAGGTAGCGATTTGTCGGGAAGTGCTTATTGCATCTGAAACGTATTGTGTTTCATATATGAAAGTAAAGAGTATCTATTAGAGCTTGAGAACAGTCTCACTTTTAGGTTTAAACTCGATATTAAATATATGCAAAAATGATTCTTAGTTAATTGTATTTAATAGGGCACAAGCTATTTGGTAGTGTAGGTTTTACTTCTATAATGCTTTGCTTTCTTTTGCTCTCATGTGTTTCGAATTTTAGTCCAGTAATTAATCTGTGTGCATGTTGGTGTGCTCTGCTTGTTTTATTTCCTATCTGTATAAACTATTTAATTGTATTAGTCTGGCCACTATTGACATCTAAATGGTCTGAGTTGCATGGAAATGGAAAGGAATATATAACATTTATGATAAATTTAGTATGTGCTTATATGTATGTGTATATATATATATAAATCTATATATATATATATGCTTTTTAAAATGTTTTATATGCAAATTCATTAATCTTTGACCTCAGGCAAACTGCGAGGGAATTCGGGTCCCAGCGACGACATCCAAGAAGTGTACGACATCTACCTAGGTGGAAGCTGTGGTGAGGCCAACTGGAGAGAAGATGTGGCCATTCCTCTATTAAAGTGAGTCACCGTGACCCTCAGTCTGTCTGTCTGTCTCTCTCTCTCTCTTTCTGTCTCTCTCTCTCTCTCTTTCTCTCTCTTTCTGTCTGTCTCTCTCTCTCTCTCTCTCTCTCTCTCTCTCTGTATCTCCCTCCTCCGCTTCTCTCCCTCTCTCTCTTGTCTTTGTCCCTCTTTCTGTGTCTCTCTCAAACTCACTTTCTATCCCAGGCTTTCTTTCTGCCTCTCTTTGTTTCTCTCTCTCTCTCTTTCTCTCTCTCTCTCTCTCTCTCTCTCTCTCTCTCTCTCTCTCTCTCTCTCTCTCTCTCTCTCTCTCTCTCTCTCTCTCTCTCTCTCTCTCTCTCTCTCTCTCACTCTTTCTTTTTCTCTCACTCTCTCTTTCTCTCTCACTCTCTTCCTCTCTCACTCCCCATCACTTCTCTGCCTTTTCTCTCTCTTTTTATCTCTCTTCTCTCTGTCTGTCTGTCTGTCTGTCTGTCTGTCTGTCTGTCTGTCTGTCTGTATGTCTGTCTGTCTGTCTGTATGTCTGTCTGTCTCTCTCTCTTTCTTTCCCTCTCTCTCTCTCTGCTTCTCTTTCCCTCTCTCCTTTTCACTCCCTTCCACTCCCTTTGTCCCTTTATCTCTCTCTTTCTCTCTATCAGTAGGGTACGAGGTTACTGTCCTCTTGATTTAGTATGTACTCAGCGCCGTCTATCTAGAGAAACAGATAGAGTCCTAAAGACATGTTCACATGCAGGCAGCCACACATGTATATATATAGATACTCACACCGAGGGATAGATGAATAGAGAGAAAGGCATGTTCTCTATGTGTCCTCTTCTGTCACTCCCCAGACGAGAGGGCGTGTCCTTCCTGAACCCGCTGGTGACCAAATGGAGTGACCACCTGATCCCCATGCAGGCTGCGGAGAGAGAGAAGTGCCGTATGCTGCTCTACGTCATCGCTGACTGTACCAGAGCAATTGGGGCCATGGTTGAGGTGAGTGCCTTCTATCCCAGGGGCTTCTTTTGGCGACTTTTATCTCGGGGTGGGGGGGGGGGGGGGGGGGGGGGATGGACTTCTTTAGTGTTGTGTTAAGATGTAGCTTCGATTCCTGGCTGGGCTGGGTGGGGAGTAAAGTCCTTTGGAAAGATGTGATGCCCTAATTTTTTCATTAGAAAATCACATCAAAAGGTCTTTTTTACTGGTATGTTGTATCCCTCTTAGCCTAGGTTGGCCCTTGCTGGGAGGGCTGGAAGCCCACCTCCTGAATGATCTAAATTGTGTCAATGAAGACATAAAAAACACCCACATTAAAATAAGACATATTAATAACTTTACACTGTTGACGGTAGTTTTGTTATCAAATTTGTATGTAGATTATTGGAGGGCCCCACTGGTAGGTCCTACTTCTTTTCTTGATCCCCTCTGTTGTTTCTGTTTGTTTTTTCTGGTTTTCTCCACTGCCGTGAATGACCTTTATTGTATCGAAGTACTTTTCTTGACTCAAACATACAAACTCTAAACTGTAGATTGTGCCTCATATTTTCCCGTCTCTCTTTTCTCCATGTTCGCTGTGTGTACAGGCTGCCTACTATATCGGCCGAGGCTGTCGCGTGACGCTGTGTTTGGAGAAACTGACACCAGACACAACGGTGGCAGGCGAGCAGGTAGGATACACGTAGTCTGGTGTGACTTACATATACTTAGAAGGAGGGAAGAGGGGAGGGTGGAGAGAGGGAGAGATAGAGAGAGGATGGGAGAGTAGGGGGAGGGTGGAGGGGGGGGATGCCCCGTTGGAGAGAGAGAGAGACAAGTTTTTAATTTTTAAGTCTAGATCATTAATCGAGACTCGGTTTTATAATAAACTTGATCCTCAATTAAAAGACAGCTACTACATGAAAATATTTTTCCTAACATTTGAAGAGACCTCTATGAGTGTTTATTTGTATATTCCATAGTCCTGGTCTGTTCCTTGACCTTTGAATGGTCTAAACTGTACCGATGGAGGCTTAATAAAGTTTTGACTTAGAAACAGTGATTCAAATTTATTGCAAGGAAGATAAACAGGCTATCACTTTGGTTTTTGCTGCATAGAAAAATAAAGAAAAGTAAAACAACAATGACTGTTGAAGGAGTAGCCAAAACGATTTGTCTAAAAAGTTCATTTGAAAATTGGAGTTAATTTTGAGTGAATTTAAAAAATGGGACCTTTGATGGTGTCAGGAAAGTGGAGAGCCTTGAAAACTCTCTGATCAAACCAAGTTATAGACCTCCACTTGGAGGATTTGAGCCAGGGCTGTCCTCATCATAGAGACATGAATATCTATGGATGGTCTGAATATGTGCCTTCAAGCGTTATCTGCGTTTGATAAAACAATGCAAGTAGTATGTGATATATAACTGAATTCCAGCATCTGCTGTAAATGATATGAAAGGAAAACTTGCTTAATTACTAAATACCAAACTACAATGTATCACCAAAAAGTTGGAGGTTCTGTTTGAAATATAACATTTTATAGTGGTTATAGAAGTGCTAAAGACTTTCTTTTTGTTATTTCTGTACTCTAGCATGTTGGAAATCCTATGGCATCACATCAACGAAAGTTGTTAGATATAACTGTTTAACTCTGTGTGTATGTGAAGAAAAATAAACCACATAACGGTGATGTAGAACATTCTGCCCCAGCTGGCCAGCTGGCTTGTAACCCTCACTTTTGCCTCTTTCTTTCTTTCCCTGCAGATGACGGAGGCAGCTTTGAAGGATTACTCCCGCAGTCGAGAGTACCTGAGTGACATGGCGAGCCGCGAGGGCGCTCCGGTCTTTGAGAACGTCAATGACAGTCTGGAGTCCATTGTTAAATGTGTGCGTAAACTCCACGGCACCACGGATTCTAAATGGTTGTGTCGACCATGAGGAAGTTCCAAAAACACATGTTGCCATAGGGCGGGGGGTATAATGACATCCGTCTGGTGATTTAGTCCCTTCGTATATAACCATTATACAAGATTCTGAAGTATTATCAGAGATAATTCAGAAGTAGAACTAACATTAACGTCCTTTATACAAGAAAATGACAAATGTGTACTGAAAATTACAGGCTTAGTCAGCACTTACATCAGTCTGTTGATTTAGTCTCTTCGTATGTTACCATTATACAAGATTCTGAAGTGTAATCTCTGTTCAGAGAAAAGTTCAGAATTGAAAATGATACTAACGTGATTTATACATGAAAATGACAAATGTGTACTGAGAAATTACAGGCTTCATCAGCACTTACATCAGTCTGTTCACTTAGTCTCTTCGTATGTAACCATTATACAAGATTCTGAAGTATAATCTCTGTTCAAGGATAAGTTCAGAATTGGAAATGATACTAACAAATAAAACATGTAAATGACAAATATGTACCAAAAAATAACAGACCTATTCAGCTGCTGAGAAGTGTTATGCTGAGACTTATGACTACGAGAGATTGATATTGATTGATATTGTTATTAATGTTATTATTTGCTGGCCTAACATGGCTGTTCTGTTATAGGGCATGACAGGTTATTGATGTCCTTTGCCTGTGGTTGAATGTGAGAACACTGGCCGAGGATTCTAAACGTTGAAAAATGTCAGTGAGGTGAGATATTTGCCTTATTTTTTGGTGGTGTGGCAGGAGAGTAGAGCTGACTATCTTGTTTCTGATGTGTTGGCCTGATTTGAAAGTGTAGAGAGATTCATCGTTTTACACAACAGATTTTCGTTTTTGTCTTCAGAAGTTTTGGTTGTGGATATTTTCGTTGACTTCTGAGACTTGCACGGATTTGAGGAGGGTGTGCTGTAAGGATCTCGATGACACAGGAAAGGAATGGTATCAGTCTTCAGAATTTTAAGTGATTATTTTTTCCATTTTTGTGCGTGTATTTTTGCTGTTAGTAATTCATTTTTCAGCCATGTACTAGAACAGGTTTCTGGGATGGACACTTGCTTTTTAAATTTGTTTTTATTTGCTAATTCAGAATTTTTTTTATAATTACTGAAAAATTACTAAAATTATCAAGATGTATAGATTCATTTTGATTAATGATATGCTGGCCAGTTTTTGTAGTCTCTCCAGGCCCACATTCTTTAAAAGGCTAAAAAAAACCCAAACGATGCTCTCCGTCCATGTCAAAGAGAAAGGGCATCTCAAAGTCCCGAATGTGTCAAACTCACAGCCTCTGCTGTGATGCATGCTATGATAGATTAGAAAGTGACCATACTTTGAACTTTTGCTTTGTTTTCACATTAGCATTAATCTCTTCCGGTGTCTGAGGTGAAGCAGTTTGGTGCTTCGCAGTTGCACACAGTAGGCTCGAGTTCAATTCCCAAGTGAGATTAATTTCTATTGAGTATCCCAATTTTTCTGCTTAGTGGCTGTATCCCTCTTTAATAAAAAAAAGCATTACACCCTTGAGTTGGCCATCGGGCTGAGTGGTTGCAGAGTTTATACTTCTCTGAGTGCATATCAAGGCGAACCCAGTGAAGGCCTGATGATGTGAAAGCAATGCAAAAGCTCAGATAGCATGTGGTTGGCAAGCTGTTCAACTGTTCTATGCCGAGAAAGCAAACTTTTTCAGAGGAGAGAAAAAACAGATTTTTTAAACAATAATACCTACATTATGTATTTTTTCTTGATTTCTTCAATTTGTAGAATTTGAATATCGAAAAAGTATTTCTTAAGCTCATGCTACCAGTACCATACATTAACAGAATTCAATGTACATTTTTTAAAGAATTGGGGCTTAATGATCTGAACTGGTGCCCTATCCCTGTGAGCCACATACTGGTGTCAATTCCGGATGTTTAAGTAAAAAAATGAACACATCGTTGTCATGGCCATCATCTTTTCCTTTGTAAGTTTGTACAGTTCTTGAAGGTACAGATTCTGGGTGATTGGAGGGTTCCACTGGTAGGTCCTACTTCTTTACTTTCCCTCTTTTGGTTCTGTCTGTCTTCCTTTTTCCCAGCACTAAAAGACCATTATTGTGTTGACGTGCTTCTCTTTACTCAAACAAACCTGTATGTCCATCATATTTTCCTTTGTAAGTTTGTACAGTCTTGGAAGGTACAGCTGCATGGCTGAATTCATATCTTGTGAAGAAGGAAGAGAGATATGACGTATTTGTACATTTCACCGGTTGAAGTTTATCTCAGTGAATGTAACTTTATCGAGTTTATCTCAGTGAATGTAACTTTATCGAGTTGATAATTTTCTGTCCTTTTTGTAGACTGGTTTACTTTCCTTTGGAGAAGAAAACTTTCTATAGTGATGGCTTGGTAACTTTAGTGAGCTCTAGACTGTTGTACAGTTTCAGATATATATATTTTCTAACAATGTCCTTTTTGTTTTGTACAGGGCTGTTTTGAGCCTGCACTGTCAATTTAAAACTTTGAATTTGAAGACAATTTTTTGGGGTCTTATTGTATAAATGTATGCTCTGTGATACCAGAAATCCTTTTTGTTTTTCCTGTGAGAATATGTGAGGTTTTTTCCTTTGGTCATTCTGTTTGGATGCAGTTGAGACCTACAGCTGTGCTATTGGCTCATCTTGTGGGTGTGACCCGGTTTGCGATATATGTTTATGTTCTTTGTTGTGATAAAAGGTGCTGATATTGCGGTACCTCACTCTAGATACTCATTACAGAAAACATATGAAGAGTACAGGGAAAAATAGCATAAGGATCAATTTTCAATTTTTGCTTTAGCTTGTTTCGATCTGTTGTTTGGATATCAACATCATTTTTATCAGAAATGACTGTAGTCACATATCCAAAACAGTTGAAAAAAGTGAAGAGAACGTTTTTAAAATTTTTCCTGCTATTTTTTCCCTTGAGGTCTTTGTACATATGTCTTGCTCACTCATGGATAGTTGTGAGACATTTTTTTGTACTTGTTTGCTCCATGGCAGAGTGTGAGAGTGGAAAAGTTTGATTTGTGAGCTTGATGTCTTGTGGTTGAAGTTGTTGTACAGAGATTGAGATATGCTTGGTGGTTGGTTGGCGGGTGCTCTGGTGTGCTTTGCTTCTTCTTTCCTATGAAACATCTATCGTTCTTATCTCCCCTTCTTTTTTAAAATGTTTGTTACTCTCTTGAAACACCTCTAATCTTCTGGTGCTCATACGACCTTATGCAGTTGCGAGCGCCGTAAAACCTGTATCTCCCCCCAGGGCAGTGCCACTAACTGTAGTGTCTTTAGGCCATTCCCAAAGGGGGGATATTTCTCGTTCGAGCACAGTAGAATTGTAAATGGGCTGATTCATGTCACGCTCGTAACTGTGCCGATCTACAATAGGGAACTGCTGCTTTTTCTTTCCTAATCTTTACTATTGTCATTTTCCTCTACTTCTTTTGTATGTTTGTCACTCTCTTGTGACCTGCTATTTCCGGGGTGCCTTGATAGTTGATGCAGACCTTGTGCTGTTGAAGCTAGAGAGGTGAGCAGAGTAAGTCTGATTCCCTGTAAAGACTTCTCTGTTGACACCCACCCCTTGGCGCTCATATGACCTTATGCAGTTGCGAGCGCCGTAAAACCCTCTACTATAAAAAAACAACCCAAAAAAACCCTGTACCTAAACATCTATTCTTCGGCACTTTATGACCTTATTGTGTTGCAAGTGCTGTAAAACTTTTACTAAAACTAAAACTAAGAGATGTGCTAGTTCCTTGTTAGTGTTCCCACCTTGTGTTGTCATATGCTGTCAAGGGTGTGCTCTTAGTTCAGTTGGTATCTTGTTGGGTTTTGGTGTGGATGGCCCTGGTTTGAATACTGAAAGAAGTGCTTTTGAAATTGGGTTGGTTTGAGAGTTCATTATATATGGCTTGTTGTGAAGTTAGAAGGTACTAAGTATTGATGAGATTTAAATTTCTTGAACTTGTTTACTTTCATAGAAACTTTGTCCACTTGGGAAGAAATTAGGATGACAGCTTGGGGAAAGGAATTGGATAGCTTATTGGAGAGTAAATTGCAGTATTTGGCTGCTTTGGGGACTGATATGAACAATGACGAGGGAGGTGTATTTACTTGAGAAATATTTTAGTGTGTACAAATACTTGTAATACGTGGTCCTGCGAAAATTCATTATTTTGTATGCCTCCCTTTTCATTTTGATGGCCATATTTTTGTTCTCTAGTACCTATAAATATTGTAGATAATTCTGTCCTCTTTTAAAGCAATTCTTTTTGACTTGACCTGGCTAGAGTGGACGCATGTGAGGTATTATCGTGAAATCAGGCACTCGTCAAATTAATGAAATAGAAGAAGCTGGTATTTTCTGCTGGTTTGGCAATATTGATATAATTTTGGTTTTGATTCAACACCTTTTAAGTCCTTTTAAAAACATTTCTGTGGAGGTTTTATTGACAAACATTGATTAAATACTCAAAAATGTAAATTTTCAATTTCCAAGGACTTTCTAGTTACGGGAGTCACCAGTCTTTGGCAGTCATTTTCTCAAAAATTTCCCCCGCTTTCTTGAATCGGAAATATCTTGACTTCTATTCAAGATAGATCTGTATTCTTTATTGAAAGTGTAACAAACAAACAGGCTTTAAGATGATACCGATAACTCCACATGCCCAAAAATTGACGAGGGCCTGATTCCATCGCGTAAGGACACGTATAAGTGGTTCCTTCTTTCCTATCAAACATCTATTGTCCATATCTCTCTTTTTTTTTTCGTTTGTTACTCTCTTGTAACACTGCTGATCTTCGGGACTTATATGACTTCATTGTGTTGAAAGTGCCGAAAACCTCTCTCTAAAGCAAACTAAAAGTTGGCATCTGTTTGTGGTGTCGTCATGTACTGGGTGCGCAGCCACTGTTCTGAAAACCTCCCTGTTGTTGGCACTACTATAGTGTAAAGTGCATAGAGCCTGCTGTTGAGCGGGGATATGCGCTATACAAATGCTATTTATTATTATTATTATTATTATTATTATTATTATTATTATGGGCACCTTCAGTTGTGAAAGTACTGTGTTTGACCAGTATTTCTTCCTTCTCCTCCTCCTTCTCCTCCTCCTTCTCCTCCTCCTCCTCCTCCTCCTCCTTCTGCTACTGCTGCTGCTCGATGACAGTCAGGCAGTTAATCCGGTGGTGCGGCCAAACTTTGCAGTTATTTTTATACCTCAAAGCTGCCATACAGTTTTCTTTTCAGTGGTATAGCATACTGCCATGTCTGTGCTCTTGCAGTTGTGAAGTGAATGCAGTACCGCAGGATATTTGACAATTGACCGTTACTTTATTCACCCCAGAAAGTCCTGTTCCAATTTATTTTATTTTTTGATGGAAGAGATTTTACTTGCATTTTGTTTTTTTCACTTTATAAAAATATAATTACTTTTTCTGTTTCCGAAGACGCTGTACATCATTTTGATCTATGGACAAGTTTGAAAGTAAAGTTAAGGGTTGAACAAGGGAATGGAGAGGAGAACAGATGTCATTTCGTGAGAGTGCACCAAGCCTTGTTTATTTAGACTAAATTCACCTCTTATGGATAATTTGTTTCCCCACCACTTACTTTATTAAGGTTACAGTTTTGCAAAGGGGCGTTCAACCTGACAATTTCACACATTTTTCACCCTGTATTTTTTTTTGCCTTTTGCGTATTGTCAGTGTCTCAAGCAATCCACTGAAGTCCATTTGGGTACTTTTGACACCAGAGACAAAAAAAAACTAGTTTATGTTGTGCTGTTCCCATCAGGACTAGTTTATGTTGTGCTGTTCCCATCAGGACTAGTTTATGTTGTGCTGTTCCCATCAGGACTAGTTTATGTTGTGCTGTTCCCATCAGGACTAGTTTATGTTGTGCTGTTCCCATCAGGACTAGTTTATGTTGTGCTGTTCCCATCAGGACTAGTTTATGTTGTGCTGTTCCCATCAGGACTAGTTTATGTTGTGCTGTTCCCATCAGGACTAGTTTATGTTGTGCTGTTCCCATCAGGACTAGTTTATGTTGTGCTGTTCCCATCAGGACTAGTTTATGTTGTGCTGTTCCCATCAGGACTAGTTTATGTTGTGCTGTTCCCATCAGGACTAGTTTATGTTGTGCTGTTCCCATCAGGAATCACATTAAGCTAGAAAATTGTAAACCTTGACCGCAGCATTAAGTTGCACTTTGTTGATGTTGAAAGGTGCATCTTTAATAGAGATTTGGGAAGGTGTCAAATTTTAAAATTCTCAAAATTTGGAATTAAGTGGATTGTTTGTGACAGTGAGAATATGTTGTGTGCGTGTAAGAACTTGGAGATATGATCAAAGGTCTGAATTTTGTGAATATTTTTGTACCAGAAATGTACCAGAACCAATGAGGTTGACCATTAGCATTAGCTTCACGTTGTTGTAAACGATTGGATGACTGGATTTCTGTTTTCATTATTGATCATGTCTCAGATTGCAGCTGTTTGGTCCAGTGCGGGTGGCGTGTGCCTGATCTCACTGACTATGTATTTGATATTCTAATTTGATGTAATTTTTTGTTGTTGTTGTGAGTTTTTTGTTGGGTTTTTTTGTTGGTTTTCTTTTTTTTTTTTCTTTCTGAAATGGTATTCAGCTTGTTATGTGGTTGTGAGGTTTACGAGGGATTTCTTTTTCTCCAGCTTATGTCCCAAGAAGCTAGCGAGGATGGGGGAAAGGGCTGTCATTATTTCTTTGTGTCAATAGGAGTGTTGGAAGGCGCTTACTTCTTGGAAGATCCTTACTTCTTTGCCTGTTCCTCTGTTGTTTGTGTGAGTGTCTGTAAGGTGTCTGTGAAAGTCCTGTTTCTTTGCCTGTAAGAACATCTATTGTTACTGTTTCTGGCTGGAGGATGCCTGTGGCAGATCCCGTTTTTAAGCTGTCCATCTGCTATTTCTGTCTGTGGCTGGAGGGTGCCGCTGGTAGGTGCTACTTCTTAGCCATTTTTCTGTTGTTTCTTTTCATCTGTCTTGTGCAGGTGGTTGCAGGGTGCCACTGGTAGGTCCTATTTTTTGTATTTTCCCTCTTTTGTTTCTGTCTATCTTTCTGATTTTTCCCAGCTCTAAATACTAAATGACCATTATTGTGTTGATGTGCTTCTATTTACTCGAACAAAAACATCGGTCTTGTTTTTTCTTCAATTCTAAAAATTGTTGTTATTAAGTCAATGTGCTTCTTTTTTACCCCAATGTACTTGCAACTACTCTACCTGAGGATCAGCTGTCACATATGACGCAAACGATTTTGACCACCGTCAAATAAATCTGAGGGTGGTTGAGAAAGTGATGCCTCAGAATCAGATCCTCTTTTCTGTCTCTGGGGAACTCCTGAAGTGCGGTCTGCTCTTCCTACTTTTTTCATTTATTACAGTTATTGTAGTGTGCGGGTGCTGCTGTTACTCTTTTCCTCTGTTGTTTCTGTTTATCATTCGCGCTTTTCCCACACCTCTAAAAGACTGACTGTCATTGTGTCCGTTTGTGTCGGCGGTTGGCGAGTGCTCTGGTGTGGTTTGCTCCTTCTTTCCTATCAACCATCTATTGTCCTTATCTCCCCTCCTTCTTTTTTGTGTTTGTTACTCTCTTGTAACACTTCTAATCTTCTGGCGCTCATATGACCCTATGCTGTTGCGAGCGCCGTAAAACCTCTGCTGAAACTAAAACTAACCTATCAAACATCCATCATCCTTATGATCACTCTTTTTCTTTCTGCGTATGTTACTCTATTAGTGGCCCCCTTAATCTTTGGCACTTATACGATCTATTTGTTTTGTAAGTGCCATAAAACTTTTATTGAAACTTAAACTGTCAGTGTATGCGTCCACTTAAGTACGACTGTTTTCCTATTCTGTTGACCATCCCTCTGTTGTTTCTCTCTGTCTGCCTTACTTTTCTTCAGCACTAAATGACCATTATTGTCAATGTGCTTCTATTTATTGGAAAAAAAACCCACCCCAAAAACAAAAAGGCAAAAGTAACCCTTATGATATTGTGTGTTGTGTCCACCTCCCAGCTGACCCTTGACCTCAGTACCTGTGTTCTTAGTAAGAGACTGTTATTATAACAATAATGTGCCCTCCTTGTGCCTCTTTCATTCCTCCCTTCCATCTCATGCCTCCCTCCCTCCTTTCCTCTCTCACTCACTCCTCTTCTGTCAAAGCCGGAGCCTGTTGGTTGTGTAGTGAGTGGGCCTATGTACTATGTTTGAGCCTAAAATGGGTTGTAAGTGATGTAAAACGAAATATATTGAAATCAGATTTGTTCATCTGTACATTATACTTTTTTTACCACAGTTTTTGTTACTGTTCTAATGTTCTAGCATGTTCTTTTTTTAAGTTTTACCTTTACGTCTGAGTTCAAAATATGAGAAATTAAAATTATTCTAACCTAAACGTATTATAGATTTGCTTGATTTTTTTTAGAGGTAAAAGTAAAGTATAGCCCCCTCATTTGAACCTCCTGACATAGTGGCAACTTTCATGAGTAACAGTGGGGATGATGCTGTGTCTTACAGGAGCATTTAAAACAGCAGGCGGTGATCGGTGTGATGTGCAAAGACATGTGGGAGGAGGGAAGGCAGGGGGGGAGAAGGGGGGGGGATGTCTGAGGGGGTTATACAGTCAAACCTCTTTATTCTGCCTCCAGCTGTGTTGCCAGCTCTGCCCGCTGCAAGGTTTTGATTTTTTTTTTAAAGGAACACTTCAACACTTCAATATAAACCTTGTATTTGATATATGCTTTTCACCGAAATCTGTCATGCGCCAGCTGAGTTGTAAGGTCCTTATTAAACAAATGTAAATCTTCCGCGACATACCACCAGCAAACTGGCCATCATAGTTAAGTTCCTATGCATGGCACCCATCCAACTGAAGAGAGAGGGAGTGGAAGGAGAAGAGCGAGAGACAAAGAAGACTCTTAGCTTGAAATAGGTGTATATGTACACGTAAATCACCAACAAAAAGACTTTTTAAACACAGATCATTTTGGTTGCTTTTAAGGACAAGCGGGCTAACCCAGATTTCGGGGGTTTTCAGAAATCTTGACCTACACCAAAAGTGGGCATTGTCCTATCTATAGGAGAAGTTTGGATTTATTTGTGTGTATATTTGTTTGGTTATAGAGAAAACTCTCATTATTTTTTAATGAAACTGAACGAGGGGCAGAAACTTTACCTTCGATTTTCTCAAAAATAGCATTTTTCGGGATAGCCCACTTGTCCTTAACTGCGACCATTTTTCATGACGTTGGGCAGTCGCAGCTAGGTCTGTTCAACAGAGGAACCCCATTTAAGTGATTAACCGCCAGCCCCACCATTCTACCAACTTCATGCTCATTCCAAGGTCGCAATATTATTTTTTTAAAGTTTGACTGGAACTTACTTTTACATGAATCTTGGGGAGGCTTGTTTTTTAAAACTATTTTCTGGGCTACCTGGGAGCTTTGTGCTTGATAAAGATGGAATATGGACACAATCATGGGTGTAATGTAATTTATTGCATAGTGTTCACAGCACAAGTGGGCGGGTAAAGTTGTCAGTGTAAGTGCAAGGGGCTGACTAGAACTGTTTTAGTTACGAGTTTTATGGCACTTGCCGCACAATGAAGTCATATAAGTGCCAAAGATTAGAGATGTTACAAGAGAGTAACAAACACACACAAAAAAAAGAGCTAAGGACGATAGATGTTTGATAGGTGAAACAAAAACTAACCACACCAGAGCATCCGCCAACCACCCACTGGACCTGTCTATCAATGACAGACGATGTAATCTCTTAACATTATATTTGTGAAAATTCGTCACTTTTGCCGCCTAAAACTTCTGAACCTTTGAATTAACTTTCGAATTTGAAAAAATTAACAGTGGTTCAGAATCATTTAAAGGGTGCACTGTTTTATAGAGGAGTCTGAAGTCACTGTAGTTTAATTTTCAGTTTTTTTTATTAGCTTCGTTTAGACCTAATCTTGGGAAAGTCCATCTTATTAGACGCCATTGGGAACAAGTGAGGCTTCTGTTCGCAAGGAGTGCGCGAACTGATCCCACAATGACTTGACCATCGATTTTTTTGAGTCCATTCATTCAACAGGATACCCAGCAATTGTAAACAAGTGAGGTTTCCGTTCACTAGCCGTGCGCACTGATTCCACACTTTCAAAATTCTGGAGTGTACAACCACGGAAGCGGAATAGAGAATCAACCTATACATTTATTATATTTGGCAACTTGGAAACACATGTGGCTCTTTTCTCTCAAGATTTATTGCCCCTTTCCAGTAGAATTTAAATATAGTTCGCCAAAGACTTTCAGTTGATGTTCTTGCACTGATCATTCCTTTCATCAAAAGGGGGCCCAGCTAATTATATAATAATAACGTAGATCCCATTACACGTATTATTAATAATAGACTTTTATTTCCTTTTTTTCACGCTATTTCAAAATCGGTCCGGATAAGCTAACAGTAACACTAATAGAGTTTTGATGAGGTGACCACACTGAAGATGAGCAGAACATGAGAGATTAGGAAATTATAGGAAAAAATTTGAGGAACCACTTATCCTCCAATATCACTTTAATGGGTGAATCAATGTTACACACCTATACTTTGCAAAGCAGTTTCATCAATTGTTTTCAACTTAATCATATGTGTCACGGCGCAGTCGAATCAGGCGCTCGTCAATTGTTGGGCATAGGGAGTTATTGGTATCATCTTAAAGGTTATCCATTTGCCTTGCTTTCAATGAAAAAAAGATCCCTTTATCTAGAATAGAAGTCGAGAAAGCGATAGAAGGATGTGGGGTCGGTCGCCTGTTTTCAGAAGTAAAATTAGCGAGAAAATGGCCGCCGAAGTTTGGTGACTTCCTCAGCTTAAGATTTCTTGGAAACTGCAAATTTACATTTTTTGTGCCTTTAATTGTTTTGTTTTTTTAATCGACACAAAAGTTTTTGAATGGTCATACAAGGTGTTGAGCCAAAAAAAAAAAAAATTCTACAAAAATGTCCAAACTGGCTGAAAAATGCCTATTTCTTGAATTTCATCATTTAGACGAGTGCCTGATTTCACCACCATGCCTCACATATTTTTCCATCCACAACAGTTGAGGTTAGATTTTTTAAACTTTTCTTCATAAATATATATTTTAAAAAACTACAAACTTGTTGCACGGAAAATGGCGAGTGTTCACACCAATTCCCGTCTCTGGCACATATTTTGCACACATACGAGTATATGGCCTGCGTCACAGCTCGCCAATGACACTTTTAAGTGGTAAAACATAAATATGATCACCTACATGATAAATGTCAATGTGATACTGCATTTGTAAAGAATTTCTGCTCTAACTTAAACTACTTTATAACTAGTCTGATGAGAAGCAGCATGATGGTGAGAAAGAACCGTAAAGGGATATTGCAACAGGAAGGTGCTTTGGTTTGATGCCATCATTTTTTACTTGGTTTGATACCAGTGAGAAAGTTTTATTCTGCACCATTAATAGCACTGGAGGTGCTCAAAACATGAGTGGGGGCTATCGTGGCTTAGAGGTTAAGGTGTTGGCCTCTCATTCAAAAGGTCCCGGGTTCGAATCCGGGTAGCCCCTCACCTCCTTTGCCCCCTCCTCTGAGCTCCTGACTCTTTCTGCAGCCTTTCAACTGCTACTCCTTGGCTCCTCCTTACTGCTGTGTTTCTGCTACACCCCTGATCTTCTGGTAGGAAAGATCTACACCTAGCCTTCTCGGACAAGGGCGAAAAATCTCGGAGGGCCCGTGTGCAAGTTGCGCACGTTAAAGATCCCTTGGTGGTCTAAAATCGATAAGAGTAGGCTTCGGCCGCCACCCGGGCAAAATTCAAAATTTCCTACCAACTGAAAATATTAGGTGTGTCCCGCAAGCTCATATGACCTATGCAGTTGCGAGCGCCGTAAAACACTACCAAAAAAAAAAAAGAAGAAGAAAAACATGAGTTCAACCAACATCATGTCTTGACTGGGAGAAGTAGGACAAACTTAATTTTAAAAGTGCTATTGTCCCAGCTATTAGGATGTAAAGCTTTTAAAATCTGTAGAAACCATCAAAAAGGACATTTTATTAGTATTTATTAAGGAATTTTCTAAACCACAGGTGCTTTAAAAAAACATTCATCTGTTGATTGAAATAACTCATTGTGCAGAAAATGGTGAGTCTATGTTCAATAGTTACATGTTATTGTTAGGCCACACATTTTTTACCACAGTACAGTTAGATTTGAGCTGCCAGTAATTAATACCCTTCTTCACACACCTCCCCTCCCCCAACCACAACTTCAAACAAACATTACACAAAACATGCTTTTATGTAGTGTTGTAAACATTTTATTCAACAACATGAAGATAGAAATATGGTGCACGGTGGGATCACAGGAACCTCGGCTCGCGTCTCTCCTGGCTCTCTGAACTCCTCTCACACGCACGGAAGGTTGGACAGACATACTGGTCAATGATTATGCAGATAAAACACACACAACTATAATCATTAACAAATACATGCACACGTGCAAATCAAACACGTGAACATGTGATGACACACAAATACACACAAACATACACACACATAATACATATGCTCACACAAACAGACACAAAATCATACATACATCAGAATACATGCACGTACACTCTCGCACACACATTAGCACAAAGGACTGAAACATTTGTTTGTTTTATTAATAAACCAAAAAAAAACAAAAAACAATGGAAGATGTACATGAAACTCATTCATTTCCCATAACCTCGGGACAAAGAAGGACTTATTTCAAATTTGAGCAACTCAACCTCTTCCAATCACTCAAATACATACTTTTTTTTACAGGAGTAGACCCGCCATGTCAATACTACTACTACTACTACTAATTGCATTTTAATAGTGCATATATCCATGATCTACAATAGTGCATACCTACCTGGATCGCACTCAACCATCACAGATTTCAAGAAAAACAAACTGCCGGCCCCTCTCAAAAATGGTTATCAAGTACTATTATTCAAAACTTCAACACAAATCCTGTAATTTTGGAGGGGGGTAGGGATCACCCAGGTAGTGTCAGGTATTAATTAAACCCCCCACTTGAAAATGCATTTGAGCTTCTAAAAGGTGCAAAACTTGGCGTTGGCTATAAAACAGCTGACAAGCACTGCTCTGCAGCTCCCTTTATTTTATGTCTATGCCTTTTACAATATACAAAACGGACATGTCAAAAGCATTGTCCCATCTACTTAAAGAATCACTATACTTTACAGGTACTGGAGCTGCAAAGATATGCATACATTAAGGATTGTACAGTGTTTTTAAAAAATCAATAGGCCTACCAACTCTAGACTACTCATGAGTGAGGATGGCTAAAACACTGAACTAACAAAAGAGAACAGAGAACACTATTCTATACATGTACATAGCTCAGACTGCACAAAGAAGGTGAAAACTATGATGAAAATCAGCCAAGGTTCTTGGAATGCTAATCGGAAAAAACAGTTTTAATGACACTGAAAAAAAACCCCCCCAGCTTGAAATGACACAAATGGAGTCTTCACTTTCTGCCATAATATGGTAAATATTCTTTGTATATGCATTCACTCTCTTACATTAAGTTACACACATGCACTTTTCCACAATTACTGAACTCTCAATAAACTATCAGTTCCACAACACAATAACTGCATCCAATATTTTTTAAAAATCCGTACGCTCAAATTTCAAAACTGAGCAATACTTCAAACACATCTAAATCTTCTGTAACAAGTAAAAAGAAGAAAAAATCCAACCTGGTATTTAGTCCATTTATCATCATTGAATCCACAGCTGGGAAAACTTTTACCATTACAAATACAAATAGTGAAATAATTTATGCACTATGAATTCTGAGAACTGATAGCACTTGAAGGTTAAATCTTAATTCAAATAGAGTGAAGAGACGAAGCATTCAACTGTCTTATGGTCCCACATTTTGAAAAAATCCAGCGCTACATTTTCCTGGACAAATAATTTCAACAAATAATGTGCACATTGAGTTCTCTTTAAAGAAACTTTTAAATGAGATTAAAATCGCAACTCATGATTACCTCTTCCTCAATTTTAAGAGTGGAGTATACAACAATGAGGGGGTAGGGCAAATATTTACAACACTGTTCATATTTCTGTTGGATTCTTTTTCCTGTCTATTGCAATTGCCACTTCTCTTAGAAATGTATTTTTAGAAGGAAAATATTTTAAAAGTTAACAAACTGACCAACAGAAGACTGGGACTGTTGAACTAGGACATAAGACGAATAAGTTAAGAGGTTAGAGGTTAGAGATTCAAGGTGGTGGTTGGCAGCCACTTTGGTGTAGTTTACTCCTTCTTTCCTATCAAACATCTACTATCTTTATCAAATCTCTGTACATTCTTTTTTGCATGTAATTCTTTAGTAACACGTCTAATCCTCTGCATTTATATGACCTATTTGTGCTGCTTGTGCTAGTTTAGTTTTAGTAAGTGTTTTACGGCGCTCGCAACACAATAAGGCCATATAAGTGTCGAAGATTAGAAGTGTTACAAGAGAGTAACAAACATATAAAAGAAGGAGAGATAGGGATGATAGATATTATATTTGATAGGAAAGAAGAAGCTGCTTGTGCCTCAAAATTCTTACTAACACTAAGGAGATTCATGACACTCTCAAAATTCACAAGTAATGAAAAAAATGTTTTTGTATCTCTCTTATTATTACTAGATACAAAAAAAGCACTCCTTGAAAGGAATTGCTGAAGTAACAATAGCATAATGATAAACGTAATAAACGAAAATTTCCTGTTGATTCTCTTGATTTTGTACCATATAATAATAAATCACAGTAGGAATTAAATACTTTTTTTGAAAAACAAAATTAGGAACAAACATTAGGAGAGAATTGTCATTTATTTGCCTGTTTGAAAACAAAATATAGCAGTTACACTGTCGTCATCAACATGCTGCACCTACTCCATAACCACAACCAAAGAAAATAAAACCTCATTATAGGATTTGGCCACAGGGAATAAGCCGCCTCTATCTCCCTCAACACCACAATAGCCAGCAGCATTTGACTTAGAGACGTAGACAGGTGGACATCAGAAGACGGCCAGACATCACAACACAAAGCCCAGCATCAGGATCGTGCTTGGGGCAAACATATCTTACGCAGAGATATCTGCAAACTGGACCAATCAGATTCCCAAACAAATTTTTCTACTATATCCAATCATGGAAAATAATGCCCTATACCATGCGTAGATCTAGTTTTACTCTAGAAAAAAAATAATAAAGTCTTCCATTTCTTTGACATTTAGAGATGAAAACAGTTTTTCCCCTTTTCTAGTCTCTTACAAAATAGGTATGTTTAGGGATGGCCACTTTTACGACTGACATCACTAAATATGCCTACAGCTCAATGCTATTACTGTGCATTCATTCCAGTATTTCAATTCTCATTTGTTTGGTTTGAGTAAAGTGAAGAATATATAATAACCTTTTTTTAGAGAAGGGAGAAAAAGCAACGCAGACAGATAGACCGGATTACCAAAAACAGCACAAGGAAAGAAAAGAAGCAGGTCCTATCATCTGCATATCCCAAGCAGCTGCCATATATATGTTTCATTCATTTACTTCCTAAAGAACACTATATAATATAGAAGATTTTCCCACATTTGATCTTCAGCTATACAAGAATATAGGATGAAGAAGATGCATACAAGATGATGTGAAAATTTTAGGGAAAAAATGGCCAGGAGAAGAGGATTTGGGATAAGAAATTAAGAGCAAAGTGCCAAAGAAAAAAATTTAATGTGACAACTAGTAGCCATACACAATAGGAAGAAAAAAAACATTCCCTCAAAAAATCCAAACACTTTCAACCTGCACTCAACAGGAACGCACTCAACCATCACAGACTTCAAGAAAAACAAATAGTGAGCCCCTCCAGAAAAATGGTTATCAAGTACAAAAAGCTCAAACTCCAACAAAGTGTGATGTGTTCCCCAATATTGAACAAATAGGACCACCACTCAGGTGATGTCCAGTTCCCAGAGCTTGCTGAGAGGTGCACATAAAAACAAAGCCGATAATCATCATTGAAAAAAGTTGAAACTGTCAATACGAAAATAGTAAACGTTGCCGTTGGTGTTATTCCACGCTGTTGAATGGTTCAATCTTGTCAGCCACAGACCTAAAGTGGGGAAAAAAGAGTTATGAAACGTCACACACGAGAGACAAAAATCTGTAACGCCAATCCAAAAGAGTATCAGCGTCCAAAGATACCTAGGTGTTTATGACAAGGCGCATGAGAGTGGCAAGGAGGAGTCACCATCCGCTATGAAGATCGCGCTTCGATAAGACTCCGTAACAAGAGTTTCATGTCATCGCTGGCGACATCCATCGCTGTGTTGCCCTCTACGTCTTGCAGCGATTCGTTGATTCCATGGTTCATGAGCAGTTGCGCCACATCTGCATGATCACAGGACACGGCTGTGGAACACAGACATTTATTCAGTTGAGAATTCTTTGCTGCACAGCACTATAGAAACATTTTGTTTAGTGAATCTGAGAGTTGAGTTTTCAGTTTGAGTAAAGAAAAGCATATCCAAACAATAATGGCCAATTTGTGTTGGGGAAAAAAGTATTAATTAAAGACAGAAACAATAGAAGGAGAAAAAAAAAAAAAAGAAGTGGGACCAACATGTGGTGCCCTCCAACCATCTACGAACCAGAATGACATCTTACTGTGTACATCAGGCCACACAAGGGGACAAACAGAGATAAAGAAAGATATTTCTTCACTACTCCACTTCCTCCCCCACCCCCCTCCCCCGAGGGCATAAAACTGAAGCCAGTCAGTCAGGTGTATACCCCTTTACTCCTCATTATTTACAATATCATTTAGTTTCTGCAGCTGGTTGAAAAATGAAAATGGGGTTAAGTAAGCTTATCTTTCTAAAGAATGACATCATCCTACCCTTTTGTTACACGTCTGATTCCTTACATCCCTGAGTAGAACATCCCTAACTTAAGCACAGTAGACAGTAAAGGAGAACTTAAGAACAGGTTTTGCCACAGCATTTCGCACTCACCATAATGAAGAGCTGTCTGCTGGTCCATGTCCTAGATGAAAGAAAAGGAAGAATCTCAGTTCTTTAGGCCAATTTAGTCACAGAAGTGGAAGTAACATATAAAACAAGGGTCATGCTGTATAAAGTTAGAGGGAGAAAGGGATATTGACAAAAGAAACAAAAAAACAGTATGAAGAGGAAAGAAAAAAGACATAGGGAGGATGTAAGAAATCAATGGAGAGAAAAGAAAAAAAGGAATATGGAGCACATAAAAGAAAAGAATAGGGAGAAAAGACAATTAAAAAGGAACAAGGAGCACATAAAAAAGCATACAGTGAACAGAAAAAAGATACAAGGAAAAATTAAGAAAAATAAAGGGAGAAAAGACAAAAAGGTATTAGAAATAAAGAACAAAAGTATAGCGATAAAACAAAAAAAAAGGTATAATCTGTACAGAACAAAATATATAAATTTGGGTATTTTCAAATCGGAAAAGCCTAAAATTTCATACAAATTTTCCATGAGTGTTGTTTAGTCAGGGGAGCAGGGAATGAGGCACTTCATTTAAGCTCACTTTTTGCGAATCTCTCTCAACCCCTCTCCCTCCTCCCCTCTCTCTCACACTCCCTACCTTCCTCTGTCTCTCCCCCTCTCTCAGTTTTCCTCCCAAACCTTCATTTTGCTCCTCTTTCCTTCTCCTCTCTCTCTGTCTCACTTTATCTCTCCATCCTTGCCCCTTATCTTTCCACCTTCTCTCTCTGTCTGTCAGTCTGCCCATGTCTGTCTCTGTCTCTCTCTCTGTCTCTCTCTCTCCCCTTCTTTTTATCTCATTCCTTCCCTATTTCTCTCTTTCTCTCTCTCATTCCCTCCCTATCTCTCCTCTTCTCTCGCTCTCAATCCATCCCCCTCTCTCCCCTTCTCTTCTCATTCCCTCCCTATCTCTCCCCTGCTCCCTCTCACCTGTCTATTGATATCAGCATCCAGACTCAACAAGAGTTCCACCATGTTGGTAAAGCCACGGTCACTGGCCCAGTGCAAGAGACACAGACCCTGGAGGGTAGAAGGGGGGGGGGGGGGGAGGGGGGGGATAATAGTTTCAAAACAATGTATAATAATATAACAACAAACACTGCAGTATTGATAAAAACAACAATTATGACAATAATGATAATAATAATAATAACAACAATAATAATCATTATATTAATATAATGATGATGTTGAGGATAATGATAATGATACCGGGAACAAGAAGAAGAAAAAAAAAGAAGAGGAGGAGGAGGTGGAGGAGGAGCAGAAGAAGAAGAAAAAGAAGAAGAAGAAGAAGAAGAAGAAGAAGAAGAAGAAGAAGAAGAAGAAGAAAAAGAAAAAGAAGAAGAAGAAGAAGAAGAAAAAGAAGAAGAAGAAGAAGAAGAAGAATATCAGCAACAAGAAAATAAATAATAGTAGGAGTAATAATAATAATAATAATAACATATACAAGAGAGAAAAGATTACACATACAAAAACAAAGAACTAAACAGATCAGCACCCCACACAAATCAGAAATCTTGGCACAGATATTCCTCATCTATATATGAGGCATCCAAAGGAAATCAGGTGCTCGTTAACTCCTTCGTAGCCTATATGACGTACGCCATTCATCATTTTTTCGTACATGGCAAAAGAGCCAAGATGCTGCTGTGACGTACAGCATTCGTCATGCCTTGTGAAGCACGAGGGCCATGACGACGAACACTTGTGGAGGTGCACAGCTTGCAGGCTGCTCCCTTGCCTTCAGCATTGAAAAAACAAGACTTAGTACAGAGAAATAGGAGAAGCAGACCACAACAGAGAAAGGCCTTTATTATATATTCTTCACTTTACTCAAACCAAACAAATAAAAATTGAAATACTGGAATGAAGGCACAGTAATAGCATTGAGCTGTAGGCATATTTAGTGATGTCAGTCGTAAAAGTGGCCATCCCTAAACATACCCACTATAGCCTTCCACACCTACCTCTTCATCCAGACCGTTGACTGCTTCTGCCCCAAAGGTGAGTAGTTCTCTCACTTTCTCCACATTCCCCTCCTTGCACCTGCGAAAAAGAGTGTGTTTTGAGTTCCAGCAAGATCAGTCTTTCCGGATTTTTTTCTCTCCAGTTTTCGTAAAAGTTTTTCTGCACTTGCAACACAAACAGGACATAAGTGCCAAACTGTAACATTAGAGGTATTATTACAAGAGAGTAACATACAAACAAACAAAAAAGACAGAAGGTGAGATAAGGATGATTTATGTTTGATAGGGAGGGAGTAAACCACACACCCACCAACAACTCACACAAGATCAGGCTGACACAACATTCAGACCACACAGTCAGTGTCCCTGAACAAGAACACAAGCAATTTGGCCAGCAATACCGATCCCTTGAGAGCTGACAATCTCATGTTGCTTGATTGAATACAAGCAACATGATGACTTTTATATTCTTGAGTGTAATGCAGATGATTTCGTCCCCTGCTTATGCATTTTGACTGGAAGATGCAGAAGAAAATCCTAGCCGCACAAAAGAAAAGGCAAACTGTTGCCATCAGCGTAAAGAAAAAATATTTGTGCTGAGTTCAGGCTGTTTGGTTTAAAGTTAAGACACAGAAGGTCAGATTTCACTGAACTCTGGAAGTCCCCTCCCTATATCTCCAGAGGTCCATTTAATGCTGTGGAAAAGGAAGACATACAGAAACAACAGAGGAAAAAAAATAAAGGGTCATACCAGTACCGCCCTCCAACCATCTACAATAAAATGAAGAAATTTTATGGCTTACCAGTCAAAAATGTCCTTCTCGTCTGGACTCAGCTCGGAGTCTGTGTTGGCCATCACGCTGACCGACACACCCAAAGTCTGACCGCGGGTCTGACCGCCATCTGTGTCGCCTTGCTCGTTGAGCTGAGAGGACTTATGTAGCAAATGAGAAAGAGTAAAAATAAATAAAGGAAAATGAGAAACATAAAAATATTAAGGAAAGTGAAAAAGAGAAAAAAAATTACAGAACATGAGAAAGGAAAACATGAAGAAAAAAACATACAAACAAAAAATCCCCAGCCCATTCAAGTACAGCTGGGGAAAAAAATTGGGAGCGATACTTCTGCTAAAAAGTTCTTTAACATTTAATGTTGGGGTTTTATGTCTCCATTGACTCAATTTATATTGTGTAGGAAGTGGGCTTCTACACTGCCTGTCAGGACCAACCCAGGCAGAGAGGGATACAGCATTTCATCAGAGAGACTGAGATACTTGATAAAAATTTGAGAATGTTCACACTTGATTTAGTTATTCCTTCCATTTGAAGGGAGTTCTTGGTTAGTTATTGTATATCATTCATTCCACTTTTAAAATCCTGTCAGTTGTTTTTTTCTTCTTTTCCCCCTTCTTTGTTTGTTTTTTTCTGTCTAGCCATAGGCAACAATCCCTCACCAAGTATATTTTGACTTCTGATTGTGAAAAGTTGAAAAAATATATAATATTGAATCATGGCCAATGGGAAAAGATGGTCCATTATGAAAATAGCAAACATAAAAAAATACTCTTTAAAAAAAAAAGACATTTAAAAGTGGTTGGCCGTAAAAATAAAAAAAATTTATACCGGATCGCATATTATCAGTTCCCAGTTTCCCTCAGACTTCCTGCATTGATACCACAAAACTATGGTACAACACAGCTTACCAATTTACTGCGCCACTCTTGGTCAATGTTGGTCAACAGAGAAATATACTCCATCATTGCTTGGTTTTTGTCCATGTCTCCCAGCTTGTGCCAAGCATCCCTGAAAGTAAACAAGAAGCATAGGATGACATCCATACAAAGTGCCCAAGAAAGCATCAGCTAGTCAGTAAAGTCATAATTGTTTTGTAGGGGGGTTTTTTGCATGAGAAAACTGCAGTGGTTGTACAATCTGTACACCACACTCTTCTAAAAGCCACTGACACGTAGACAAAAAGCAAGCCCAAACAAATTACCAGAAATGTAAAACCAGGCTACCAATTATTCCATGAACAAACAGAACACATTAAAAAAATATAAGCAACTTAGGCTTCATTTTTTTGTGAGCCATATTTCAAACTTATTAAAGACATGGTACTGAAGTAGAGCTATGGAACTGAAAAAAGTCATGTTGAAATATTTCTGAATGTATTCAAGCATGAAAATACCTATCTTTAACAATACAGTCAAAGCAGCAAAAGCAAAAACAGTCAAACCTGGTCAAATGGCGAACTGTACAAGACAAATCGCCTGCACAAACAATCTCTTCACACTCATCCCCTTATAGTTTTTGAACAGTATAAAATGACACCTGTCTAAGACAGCTACTTTTTCTTCTTGATAATGGGAGGGCATCTTAGACAATTTCCACTATATCAGCACCTGACCAGGCATGAGATGCAGTTGAATGCAAATCAACGATCCTTTCCTCAAGCACACAGCAACTCACATCTTGTATTTTCTGGCTCAGGTATTAGCCACATGCAGTAGTTTTACCGGATTTAAACAAGAAAATACACAAGCTACAAACATTTCTATTTGCAAATCAGAACCTACTGACAAAAATGCAAAGTGTTCAACCTATATTCATGGACGGAAGAAAGGTTAAAACATACAAAACAAATTTACAGACTTTCAAGAACTAAGGCAGAGGGTCGGTGTGACGAGAAATAAAAGAAAAAGAAAGAAGGAAATAATTAAGAGTGTCAAATGACATTTGTATGATACCCTAACACAGAGGAGACACAAAACTATCATGAACCAATCAGACTGTCAAATTGCATCCATTTTACTTCAAGAACGATCAGTAGGACAGTTAGCTTGAACCATAAAATGGAAATAAGTGAGGAATGGAAAAATTATAAAGGGTAAGGTGTTAAATATTTACCGTCTTTTCAAAGTGTCTTTGAAATGAAAGATTCCAACTTTGTTCACATAGAGGATTCATGCCATGAGAAAAGTCAACAACATGTCGGTAGTCTTTACTTTCTACAACAATTTTTCCAACTCTAAACAAAAACTCTTGACTTACCATTTGGCCTTTCCCTGGAAGTCAAAGAAACTTGGCTTGGCAGTATTACATTTGCCCTCTTTGGCCTGAAGAAAGAAAATCCCACAGAATACTCATATTCTAGAAAATTATATGGTCTACACTTATAATCTACACAAACACAAAACTTGAATAAAGTTACTAGTTAAAAGCTGTAACTGAATGGAATTTAGACTGAAAAGTTATTCACCAAGCTATGATGCTGAGTAAACTTCCACAAATTTGAACTCAAACTTCCAAGTGATAAATCGGTCAAATGCAATTTGGGGCTAGCTGTGGTCTGTTGGTGGGACATTCTGTCCATGGCCTTTCTACGACCTTGAAACTTTGTGTAAGAAGTTCATTTTTTAAGCCAAAAGAAAACAGCTTGCATCTTACATATTCTTTTGAACTCTTACAGAACCAGAAAAATTGTCTGTCAATCAGCCTAAAGGTCAATGAGAATGGCTGATCAGTGACTCAAAATCAAAGGGTGCCGAAGTAAATATTCCCATTTTTGAATCTTTATAACAACATCCTCATGCTGTTTTGTTAAACATTTGACTAAACATTATCCATACCATTTATTAATCCCCCACCCTCCTATTGTTGAAGAAAGATGACTCATTATATCAATAATAGAGCCTGATCAGGTTGAAAAACAAAAATTAAGATAAGGTTGAGTGTCAAAGAAATTTATGGAAGTGCAATTCAATTATCATTCAAAGTTATAATGAATTAATTAATTAATGGTTTCATGGACAAGAGGGCAGACATCAGAACTTATCCCCACAACTCCAAAGCGGCCACAAGACAGGAATTCTCATTGTGCTCACAAGTGGCCAAAATAGGTGCCGCTGCTAATTTTGGTCAAAAACCGTACTTTGTGTGTAAAATTGACTGCTTTGGCCATTTTTCTGTTTAACAGATATAAAAGTTCCTGACACAATTTGCTTTTTACCTGTTTTTCCAATTAATTTGAACAGCACCTGTATGTAGAGAGCATTTGTTAGGGTTTCTTACAGTTTTGCACTGTTTTTCGCACTTTGGAATAGAAGGCCAACTCGCAGTAAGGCAAAGATGGCTTGCATTCAGTATCGTATCCAAAATAGACAAGCTATGAACTTTCTTAAAAGTTGGAACAGGTTAAATTCTGAAAAGAACATTTCTTCCAATGAGCCAGTTTCTGTTGCGGTACAGTATGTGAGTATGGGCAAGTTTATATTTCAAGTTCTCCCTGGCTCCCATTATAGACTATATAATATAATGTATACTATAGTTTATTATAGTTGTAACTATTGGGTTTTCATTCATTACCAGACCTGCCACTCTATGAAATCTTAAAATCAGGACTTTAGAGTTTATAAATCAGGATCTGGTGAAAAAACTCGGGATCGATGGCAAATCAGTCATAAGGGGCACTGGGGAAGGGGGGGGGCTGGTTCCCTTTTATGAGGCAAGTATGCAAGACAAAACTTTTGCAGGAATAAATTCACGTTTGGGCTTCTAAATAGAGGGAAAACTGAAAGACAGCATATAATATGCAATAGTCGGAGTTGGATAGACTGGAGGAGTGCAGGTTCAAGTAAAACTGAAACTCTCGTAGTCTTGAAAATAGCTGACACATTAATTCTAAATCATCCCCATGCAAAAAGCCCACGTTTTCATACAGCAACAACGTTTCCCCCCCCACCCCCGAAAAAAAAGATTGCGCCAAGCTTGTTCATTTTTTTTCCTTTAAATTCCTCTCCCCTCAAATTAGTACCTGTATCAAGGCATCCACTTTAAGCCCAAGTGTAAAAAAAAAAATACACCCCCATCCCTCCCCCCGGTCGTCCACACTGGTTAAAGTCCCGAAAAACACCAAGACCAACGCGACCGGTGTGAATGAACTTTGTTGACCCTGACAACCGACGGTCCCTGACACACGCGCTACTCACACGTACGAGGTCATGTCATGTGATGCGAATGAGCGTTTGAAAGTTCCACTGACAGGTTTTGATGATGGGCCCGTCAAACCTGAACTCAGACGAAGCTTCCTTTTAAAGCAGCGGCAGAACAACGAATAGATTATTCTTAGGCCCATGTCATTAAATTATTACAATAATCAGGACACCATAAGAGAATTCTGGGTTAATAAAAACGAAAGTAGATCTTGAGCGCATCCAAGTCGGAATTCAAAACCGATACTAGGCCTACGTCGATTTTAGTTGAGATAATGTGCGTGAGTCATCTACTAGATTCGGCGTAGAAGATATGCTTTAGAAAATAGTGTTCCAAGCTCCTGCCGATGAAAAGCCCAATCGGTGCATCCAAGCAAATGAGATTGCAGAACTTTTTATATTTTTTTCTAAGAATCGGACGCAACGACAAAAAATCACGATACTGGCGATTGAAATCGGGAAAATCGGGATGCTTGAGATTTGGGGCAAAAAATAGGGCCAATTAAATCGGGATGTGTGGCAGGTCTGCATTACCCATCTATTTGATTAAAAATCTAAATGATTAACTCCTCCGATGACATAAAAACATTATATTACAGCAGATCAGGAAACAAACTTGCAATGTGTCTGCATGGGCCAAGTTATTCTATATTTTTCGATTTCCTTCGATTTGCCCAAAGCCCAAGTTTCAACTTCATTGCACCCTCCATTTCATCATATTCACCTTAAAAAATGCACTATTCTTTTGTCAATTTCAATCACTCAAACTCAAAAACATAAAGAAAAATTAAATAATGACTCCATTTTCAATTTTCAGTCTCGTTTTCAGTCACTTCTAACCATAAATTCTGCCTAGACCTCATCTACAGTTAAATTAATAAAGATGCAAATGCAGTAGCAGGCAGCGGGCATGCATTCAGCAACTGAAATGCCACATAATGACGCTCCAGGGGGTAAATGTTCAATGTCTTCTAATCATAGACTAGATCTTGGATTTTTCTCGGTTTCTGCCAATTTGCAGGCAGCTCCATCTGACTTAACAAAATAATAAAATTAGCGTGCCTTTCTCTTTACAGTTCACCCTGTCTCTCGTGTCTTTGACATTTCTCTTCTTGCAATTTACTGAGATTTAAAAAATGTAACTATTTTTAATCATAATAGGGCCTACTGAACTAGAAAATCTAGATCTAGATCTAGATCTAGATTAGATCTAGATCTAGATCTAGAATCTAACTAGATTTAGAATCTCTTTTGGGTAAGACTTCCGTAACGATCGATTACCCCAACAAACACAACAAAGAAGAGACCTTACCCTTAGCCTCAACTAAACCTACCCCAAAACTCTATCACCGTCCCTACCACAAACCTAAACCATCCCTAGCTAGCTACTACTAGATAGACTCTAGATAGATTCTAGATCTAGTCCCTACCCCTCTGTTCTTCTCTGTCTCATTGTGGCCACTCCTTACGGAAGTTTTCCCTTTTTTTGTTTGTTAGTGACGTTGTTGTAGATCTAGATATCTAGATCTAGATCTAGAAAAATCTAGTTGTAGACCCAGAATCTAGATCTAGCGTAGATCTAGACTCTAGATATATCTAGAATTCCAGACCTGCTCACCTGCTATAAATTGTAAGTGTCACTCACCTGCTTAAACCGGGCATAGAAATAGAGCAATTTGTCCGATTCCAACTTGCCACTGACACGTCTAACATATTCTGTAGCGGAACCAAAAACCTCCTCCAAGTCATCAAACTCCAGGCCACTCTCTTCTTCCATTATAACAGTTGAGTATGCGTATCACTCTACACGTATTCAACAAGACAGATCACCAAATCCTTGCTATTCCCCTGCGGTAGTAAACATAAACACTTCCACCGACAGTCTTGAACTTCCGGTGCCGAAGGTAGGTTTCAAGTTGCAACTCTTTTTTCGCATTTCTTTTTGCAGCATTGATTTTGTGACAAAATTATAAAGTAATTCAATCTATAAGCACGCTAATAACTCAAAAACTAAACAATATGTTGAACATAAAAATAATGAGGAACAGTAATGGTCTGTTTGAGAATTCACCTCCTTTTCCTTCATTTTGATCCCCCCTCTTTCGCTTTCTTCACATTTCTTTCCTCCTGATCCTCAAACACTCCTTCCTCCCTTTCCGCCGTAAGTGTATTCTCCTCATCTCCTTTCATCCTCTTTCGTTTCTCCAACCTTTTCACACTTTTCCCATCTTCGACTTTTTTCTAACTCCTTCACTTTCCCTCTACCAT